>NW_026878406.1:0-24229 GCF_032173495.1 Musca vetustissima | reverse complement strand
ACCTAACTGCTCCTGAATTCTATAGAGAAGATTAAGGGACGTGAAATCGTCTGCGTACATTTGTTCATACTAGCGTCAGCGTGACAACTGTCACTCGCAAAATTCTCTAAAAAGTCCTTTAATCTATGACGAAAGTTTGTAGTATCATTATCATCACTGTCATCTACAACCACATGGTGGGACAATTTTCTTAGATTTATTTTCAATTTAGTTGCTATGCCTTCATTATATTTTCATTTGACTATTGGTCACTGATTAATTCGAAATATTATTCCATTTTAACTAATTTAAATTGTACCCCATCGTTAGATCTTGTTCACTACATTTATATACGTCTTTGAGTATTTCGTACTAAAGACAAAAGGTAGTAGCAAAATATAACGAGTAGCTAGGTCAATGCGCCGCTTTGTGACATCTTAGTTTCTTAATTACACTCGTTCTTTGGTTCACGACCAAAAAGCATCAACCCCTACATCCTGTAGTAAAGTTAATATTAATTGTTCCATGAACAATTCAATAAAACAATCCAAACCTACGTTTGGAAAAAATCTAACCACTTGTGCTTTTATTTCAATTTCTTTTCATTTGTTGCATCAACGCAAACAGTCACATTCGCCAACATTAACATTGACTTTCATGTTCTTGCTACGTGACTGCAAATGCCAATGACTTTGGCGGGACAGATTTCGAGTTATAATTTTAGTATTCATAAAGAATTTGTTTTTGAGCTGCGATTATCAAATTCAATAGTAATCTATTAATCTACCTATTAATATTAAGCAACTTTCATATGGGTGAGCCTTACAGATGCGTCACATTGTAGACTCCGCAATGCAAACAAACGAAATTTAGGTTCAACAGATTCTATTTGAACAGAATTACACTTGTAGGAGAGACTCCATAAAATATATCCATAATGTAGTATTAGTCGATCTAAAGTAATAAATAGGCGTTTTGTCACATGAGGATAATCAAATTCTTTGGACCAGCGCTTAATAAGTCATAAAAAAGATTTGGCTTTATTAATGTAGGACTCTTTATGCAGATTAAATCCCTGTGTAGGGTCTAATATTACTCCTTGGTCAATGAACCAATGTTGTAATCAATGCAGATTTGTTGCATCACAAATAATAGCTTCTTAAATTTTTTTAAGATTTAAAGACATTCCATTGGCGCTACAGCAGTCACCACCAGATAGCCAGTGAAGATCACAATCAAAGATAAATAAATTTAATTTGAACATGATTTAAGAACGATATTGGGAACATTATCAGGTTATTTAATATTTTTTATTTCAAAACACTTAGATACTGTGTACTTTAGAGATTTAGTCTGAAGATAGAAAATTATTGCATGCAATTTGTTCAAAAATAACGTTTTGTGAAAAAAACATCGACTTTGAAGTGGCCACATAATTAAAACTTCATGTGGTTATTTATAAAGCACACCTAACATTGGGAAAATCATTCATAATATCGAAATAAAAGGCCGTAATGTACCAGAAATATAATCTTTATAAATAATTCTTAAAATAATATATAAAATAAAAACTCAAAAAATTTAAATTATCCTAACAGAACGATTCGATTTTGAAAGGCTATATTGAAAAAGTCCGGAATATTTTTGCAGTATGTGAGGAAATATCGATCAATTATGACATTTATTATATCTAATCGATCGCTCGAGTGATACAGAATATATTTGATCACAAAAGTGGTGTTGGCGGGTTATTTGGGACACCATTTGTATTTTGTTTTTGCAAAAAATATATAGTCACAGCAGAATGAACAGAGATAAATGCCTATGTTGACCAGTAAAACTTTTTAACACACAGCTAAGACGAAATTGTGCATAGCGTGTGTAATTGTCTCGTGTAAAGTTTCGTTGAAATCAGTTCGGATTTAGATATAGTTTCCATATATGTTGTATATATATATATATATGGGAAATTACAAAAATCTTTTAAATTCCTTGAAGTTGAGGTTTGCAAGGTTATAACTCGCGAAATATGAACATATTGCATATAATTTAAATTCAATTCTATAAAATGAAGTGTTCTTGTCAAAATCTTGAAATATTGGTAATAAATAATAAGTTGCGTGGAAGCTGTGATGGTGGCAATGTAAAATAATGGGTGAAAAGCCGGATTTTCGGTGTTTTTTTGAATTTTTCTTATAATTAGGATGCGCATCCAGACAATAGAATAAACTAATTATAGGATCGTAGAACTCGTGATTCTGCTTCGTTTAGTGTATATCTCATGAATGTGCTCACTGTAGCTTCTTTGCAATTGGGTTCCAAAGACGAAAATTTAGTGCGTAAATTTTTATAAAAAACATATTTTTTTAGTCTAAAATTAAGAAAGTCCATTCCAATTCCGTGGAACCCCGCGTGATTTTAGTTTTTTTACGTGCCGGATCTAATGAGCCCATCCATGTTCAATTCCGCCCATTAAAACGGCGGATATAGGTACCTTGAATGTGGGAAAAACTGCAAAAACTTATTTTGACAAATTCGCGTAAATAATCGCGGTTTTCTTCGAATTAATTTTACATGCATTTATGCTTGTATTGTCAAATTCGCGAATCTGCGTGGAAATGGGTCAAAAATACATCGATACGCGAATAATATGCGTATTTTATCCAAAATTGATTGTGGAGGCACATCCGCGGTTCTTAACCGATCCTTTTAAAATAGGTGTCCTTTTGCGTATTTTCATAGGAGATTACTAAAATCGGATGCGCATAAAAATCGTATGCACGTTGCGTGATTTTTAGCCATTTTTAGGGTTTTTGCATAGTAAAGTGCATCGAGTGGCACACTTTGACCGCTAAATTAAACATTGAAAAATTAATAATTATTGAAAGACATTGATTCGGTTTATACGAAAATCGCATGCGCATCAACTGATTTCAATTAATTCGCGAATTGCAAGCTTTTCAATATTGATCATTTTTATGTATTGTAAATGCAATATATTTAGCCATTAATGACGTCGAAACTCTTATCAGATGAATCTGCCGATATTTAACAATCATCTAAAAGAATTTGCAGAAGAAAGCGTTGTATATTTTAGAAGATTAAGGCAAAACCGTATCCTCTTAACCATACTAAAAAAATCGAAAATTCAAAAAAAAAAAAAATAGTTTTATTTCAAAAATTAATTTATTTTATTTTCCGATATCTTCATGTTTCTATTTGTTTTTCGCGACTATTAAACCGTATTTCAGTGTGATTTGACTAGTATGCAAAGAAAACAATGGTGTTTAAGCATTTGTGAAGAAATTCGCGAATTACAACGAATAGGAATCCATTTAATATATATTTGAAATACAAGATTTAAAACCGCTATAACTTTTGTGCGCAGCATCCGAATTTGTGAACGCGAACAGATTTCGAATCAGCATATTTTTCTTAACCTATGTACCAAAAATCATAAATGTGCTCGCAAAAAAAATTTTCAAAATTTTTTTAATGGAATTTTAAAAGAATTTTGTAATTTCCCATATATGTTATATATATATATATATATATATATATATGTTATATATATATATATATGTTATATATATATATATATATATATATTTGATGTAAATTGTCCTCCTAAGATGATATGTATGTTCTATCGACAAGATATTGTACGTAGGACTATATTTGTATATTTAACTCGGTTTTTTTTCCGAATTATTATTTCTCAAAATGACTACCGCGGTACAAAGTTTAAAGTGTTACATAATGTCAATGGCACAGTCCTTATATACAGCAATTGTAAGTCTGCAATGGAAATATAATTCAGTATATTTATTTTATATAAGATTCATGGACTCTTTGAAAATAGACTGAATTAATTCTATTTCTTACAGTTTCTCATTTTAATGAGATTTCATAACACCTACACAGGTTAAATTGTTCAGGGACATGATATTTTGTTTTCATCCTAATATAAATAATACTATTTAATGAAATTAGAATGTTTTCTAAACCGTATGAGGACAGTTTGCAAAATACCATCTCTTCAGGACAGTGTTTAAGTGTTCAACGTATTCAAGGAGAATAAATACTTGTAAAATATTACGTTAATACAAATAGATAATACAATTTATTTACAAATTTGGTAAGATCTATTTTTTAACATTTCTCGAAGAATGTTTCGATACCATTACAACATGTCCGACTTATGATGACAAATACACATAAATATGTATGAACATACAAATGTAGTGATAATATTAAAACTTACTCAAGCAAATCGACAAGGGGATTATATTTGGTAATAACAAATATTTCTGTTTGGTATAAAACTTAAGTATTTTCTTTTTAAAGAAAAAGTGGCAGTCGATTATATGTCTATGTATGTGTGCTCCTAGAAATTCATTCATCCTTAATGGCCTTGATTGTCAATATTATTTGAACTTCGTCACAAATTCAAGATAAATAATACCATCAAAATGAAAAAAAGAAGAAAAAAATAGCCTGAACCATTTCAAATGTATATTTTTAGATTTTAAGACGTAACACAGTGTGGTGAAGGGTATAAAACCCCTTCACCACACTGTTGTACAGGGTATTATGTATTTGTGCATATGTTTGTAACAGGCAAAAATAATCGAGATAGACCCATGGATCCTTTTGAGGATATGCATAGAATCCCTTTCTGCATAGAAATCTTTCAACCCTATTGAAATTGGGAAAATCGGTTCAGATTTAGATATAGCTCCCATATATCCTATATATCTTTCGATTTGCACGAAATTTTGCATAGCGTAATGAGTTAGGTCTAGAATGATGTGTGTTAAGTTTCCTGAAAATCGGTTCAGATTTAGGTAAGGCCCGATTTAAGGTAAATAGTGTAGCAAAGTCCCTATAATTTTTTGATTTTTCCGAAATTTGGCATAGCGAAATGAATTAGGTCTAGAATGACGTGTGTTAAGTTTTGTGAAAATCGGTTCAGATTTAGATATAGCTCCCATATATATTTTCGTCCGATTTAATGGAAATGGTGTACCAAAGCTCCTATATTTCTTTCGATTTCCACGAAATTCGGCATAGTGTAATGAATTAGGTCTAGAATAGTGCAAGTTAAGTTTCGTGAAAATCGGTTTTGATTTAGATACAGCTCCGATTTTGTACAATGTTAGTTGTACAAGTGTCAAGTTTTCTTTAATTGGTTCAGATTTACATATAGCTCTTATATAAACTTTCGTCCGATTTTAAGTAAATGGTGCACTAAAGACCCATAGCTAGACCGATAGACAAAGCTTACTAAAATTAATATAAATTAATCTCTGGCAAATTTTCTAGATATCGTTTCAGATTTAGATATAGCATGGTTTCCATATATAATTTCGACCTATTCATGTTAATTGTACACCAAATAATCAATGGGTGCCTGATTGATATTACATTTTAAACAGTGAAGCATACCAAATAGCGTGTGTAAAGTTTGCTTTAAATCTATTTAAAAAATATGGAATAGGTTGCAGAATGGCATGTGTTGGAATTGAAGTTAGCCGGTTTAATTATAAATAAAGATCGTTCGTTCAATTTCATTTCATTGACGACATCTATTAGGATACATATGTAGAATATACCCAAAGTGGTGAAGGGTCGACCCAGTCCGACTTTACTAAGTTCCTTACTGATTTAATGCTGTGAAAATTAATATCTAGTATTTCATATTTATTTATAAATAAGCAAAGCCTTCATATGTTTTTTCTTAATATTATATTTGCTGAAGATCTTATCCGAATATTTCAAACTGTAGTTTCATATGTTGTTCTCTCAGAGAATAAAAAACTTCCTGGCAGACCATTTACAATTTCAAAGCCCGCATAAGAATGACTACACCGATTTTAGACATTTGAATTGATATCTCATGTTGGAGGGTATAAAAAGTTCTGCCCTGTCAAACATAACGATGTTTTTACTTGTAATTGCTCAGCAAACTCACTCACGAAGAAGGCGTTGTAACAACAAAGAACCCAGTTTAATATATTTTTTTTTAATTTGATGAGCAAATGTGGACAAAAACCTCGAAGGTAGAGATAATGTTATATAGACTAGGGATGGAATTCGTACAGTGTATTTAGAAGTCAGAATGTATCATATATAAATTGGATTTATATAAAAATTTTTGCATTAATTTTATTTTCATCCCAATGACAAAATTGGAAAATATCTAAGTTTTCAAAGTGGTCATATTTCTCATAACTAACGATCGTAATATTTATCTTATCAACGTTTTAACAAGAAAACAAGAAACTTATTATATAGAGGTTTTTTGACATTGAAAAATGGGAATTAAAAAATATTTGTTTTTATCCCTTTTATATTTCTAGACTCTCTGGCTCTCTCCGCTGTTCTAGTCTTACCGGTGCCATATTCTAGTAATCCATGTCATATACCGAATTATATATAGCTTTATATTATATAGCTTTATATTATCAATAATTAAAACTTAATTTAAAAGTTCTCCGTTTTAAACATTGCCAAATAAATTCACAAAAACTGAATCTATTTTTTGCAAAGAGTGCAAATAACGCATTACCCTTCGTGTTTACTATTTTAAGAAACTGAGTTAACATTTGGAATCCATTCGTTCGAAAATGCCATAAATGTTCATGGCTACCAAAGGACATAAAATTTGAATATCACGTGTAGGTATTAATGCTATTTTTTACGACACATGGCGTCTGTAAAGCTAAAAAACAACAGCAACATTTAACTGCTCGAAAATATACAAAAGTCGTAAAAGAATTTTAAAGTTGTTAGAATAAAAAATGTACGTTCTTACTACCATCAAATCTAAATAAGTAGAGTAAACAAAGTTATTTTATTCTAAGTGCAACATCTCACAGTAAACATGGCAACAACCAATAAACATAATTAAACCGAACAATATAAATGTCCACAATATATTTTACATTCAAATTTTAAAGTCATAAGGAAAGTAGCAAAGTCGGACGGGGCCGACTATATGATACCCTTCACCACTATGGGTATATTAAACCGGACTATTAGCATGAAATTGGATGAAATAAAATATGTGATATTTATCTAAATGTTAATCTACGTAGATCTATCCATAAAGTATGTAAATCGACTTCAAACAAATATAAATGGGTCATCCGTTGGGCTATGTCTGTACTTCTAGAAAACGCAACTACATAATTCTATGCTCAATTTTGTACGTTGTTCAAAATTTGATGTCAAACTGACTAGCATGAGGAGTTTGATGCCCAATTTACTTGAAATCGGGCGAAAATATATATGGAAGCTCTATCCAAATATTAAGCGATTTCAAACTTGTGACAGGATAGGTTATACTAATTTCAGAACGTTTTGTTCCTATTGGTTCTTGGTGCGTCAATTATTTAAAATCAATCTATAATAAAAGGGAGCTATATCTAAATCTGGACCGATTTTCACGAAACAACGCAGACATCACTCTAGGCTCAATTCAGTACGTTATGCCAAATTTTGTGCAAAACGAAAGATATATAGGGACTTTGGTGCAACATTTACATGAAATCGGACGAAACTATATGTGGGAGCTATATAGAAATCTGGACTGATTTTCTCGAAACTTGGCAGATATCATTCTAGACTCAATTCAGTATGTTATGCCAAATTTCGTGCAAATCGAAGGATATATAGGGACTTTGGTGCACCATTTACATGAAATCGGACGAAACTATATATGGGAGCTATATGTAAATCTTGACCTATTTTCACGAAACTTGGCAGACATCATTCTAGGCCTAAATGATTAGGCTGTACCAAATTTCGTGCAAATCAAAAGATATATAGGGACTTTGGGGCACCATTTACATGAAATCGGACGAAACTATATATGGAAGATATATCTAAATCAGGACCGATTTTCTCGAAACTTGGCAGACATCATTCTGGGCTCAATTAAGTACGTTATCCCAAATTTCGTGCAAATCGAAGGATATATAGGGGCTTTGGTGCACCATTTACATGTAATCGGACGAAGCTATATATGGGAGCTATATCTAAATCTGGACCGATTTTCTCGAAACTTGGCAGACATCATTCTTGGCTCAATTCAGTACGTTATACCAAATTTCGTGCAAATCGAAAGATATATAAGAACATTAGGGCACCATTTACATGAAATCGGACGAAACTATACATGGGAGCTATATCTAAATCTGGACCGATTTTCACGAAAATTGGCAGACATCACTCTAGGCTTAATTCAGTACGTTATGCCAAATTTCGTGCAAATCAAAAGATATATAGGGACTTTGGGGCACCATTTATATGAAATCGGACGAAACTATATATGGGAGCTATATCTAAATCTGGACCGATCTTCACGAAACTTGGCAGACATCACTCTAGGCTTAATTCAGTACGTTATGCCAAATTTCGTGCAAATCAAAAAATATATAGGGACTTTGGGGCACCATTTACATGAAATCGGACGAAACTATATATGGGAGCTATATCTAAATCTGGACCGATTTTCACGAAAATTGGCAGACATCATTATAGGCCTAAATGATTAGCCTGTACCAAATTTCGTGCAAATCGAAAGATATATAGGGACCGTTTACATTAAATCGGTTAAATATATATATGGGAGCTATATCTAAATCTGAACCGATTTTTCCCAATTTCAATAGGGTTCGTCCTTGGGCCGAATAAGTGAACTATGCCAAATTTCATCAAATTCGGATCATAAATGCGACCTGTACTTTGTTTGTTTACAATTAAACATGAACAGACAGACAGAGAGACGGACGGACATTCATAAATCGACTTAGAAAGTGATTCTATGCATATTCTCAAAAGGAACCATGGGTCTATCTCATTTATTTTTGCCTGTTACAAACATATGCACAAAGACATAATACCCTGTACCACAGTGTGGTGAAGGGTATAAAAAGGGGGTTATATGGGGACTACCCCAAAAAGGGGGCGAATATTAAAAATTTTTGGTAGGGAGATTTGTTACCATATGCGACTACAAATTCGATTGAAAAACGCGCTCAAGAACCTCAAAATACCGAAAATTGGGGGTACCCTTATATGGGGGCTATCCAAAAAAAATTGACCTATACTCATAATTTTTTGTGGAGAGATTTGCTACGCAACAAGAACTCAAAGTACCAAATTTCAGCGAATTCGGTTGAAAAAGGCGCTCAAGAACCTCAAAATACGAAAATTGGGGGTACCCTTATATGAGGGCTACCCGAAAAAATGGACCTATATTTATAATTTTTTGTGGAGGGATTTAATACCCAATAAGAACTCAAAGTACTAAATTACAGCCAATTCGATGAAAAAATGCGGTCAAAACCCCTCCAAAACTGAAAATTGAGAGCTACCGTTATATGGGGGCTACCAGAAAAAGTGGACCTAAAGTTATAATTTTTAGTTGAGAAATTTGGTATCCAAAAGGAGCCAATTTTACCAAATTTCTGCGAATTTGGTTGAAAAACGCGCTCAAAAAACCCAAAATACTGAAAATTTTGGGGTACCCTTATATGGGATGTATGCCTAAACGTGGATCGATATAGCCCATCTTCGAACTTGACCTGCCTGCAGAAAAAAGACGACTCTATGCAACATTTTGGCGTTCTATCTCAATTCATTTAGACGCTAGAGTCATTACAACAGACAGATGGATATGCCTAGATCGTCATAGAGTCTTACGCTGATCAAGAATATATATACTTTATAGGGTCGGAAATGATTATTTCGATGCGTTACAAACGGAAAAAACAAAACTAATATACCCTCCATACTATGGTGGAGGGTATAAAAAATTATCATTACATACATCAGACTTCGAATATTGTGATTTTTTTTTTTTTTTTTAAATATTTAATTCTTTTTTGCAGTTTCCCCAATTTGCTTGGCTTTTACCAAGTGGTGACATCGCTAAATTGTTTTAGAAATTTAGGCTTATTTGGAAGATATTCTAGAGACTATAACATTCTAGGGTGAACAAAGTCATATTATTGCCTTATAAATAAAAGTTGTGTTGATGAAATATTAATACTACTAAGCCAGATTAACAGCCTGTTTTTGTAAAATTCTAAACGAACGAATTCGAGTGACTTACGACCAAACTCCTTGGTTTTGAAAAATATGCCATTTATTTTTGTTTTGAATCAAAAAATATTTGTTTACATAAACAAAGGTTTGGTCGTAAGTCACTCGAATTCGTTCGTTTAGAATTTTACAAAAACAGGCTGTAAGTCTAACTATTGGTAAATAACCATATTTTTGGAAAATAATTTAATTATCACATAAAAAATTGAAGTATAAAATTATTTTTAATAATTTCTTTTCGAAGAAAAGTTTATATTTACAGCTACTTTTAATGGACGGAAAACTGAAAACTCAATTAAATAGTTATTCCCTCCAACGCCCTCAACAATGCTTGCCAAATATCCGTGGCGTTAGCCATCTAATAAGATTTTACGCTCAATTGCCATAACAAAATTATTGTTATTACAATCAATTCGCTACTGCTACCAGTAGTTTGTTCGTCGCTGTTATCGTCGAAGTCAATAACATTTTTTATTGAAACTGTAAGAGGAAAGAAACTGTTGTCCAAACAAAATTGTTCAATACCAATAAGATGTATTGGCATAATGGGGGTACTGTGATTCTCCAAGGATACTGTTCATCATTGTTTTTGATGCTGATTTATATATATCATTTTATAACTATGCCCAGAAACTAGGGACAATATTTACAATTTTTAGTAAATTCGGTTGAGAACCATATCCAAAATATTTTGGGTACCCTTTTATAGGGCCTACACCAAAACATAGACCGATATATCCTATCTGCAATACCAATTTACCAAACGTGATTTTAACAGACGGTTAGCATAAATCGACATAGCATTTGAATATTTCAAGGTATGAAATTTGGCACAGCTCATTTGTTTGGCCCAAGGAAAAATCAGTACAGATTTAGATATAGACCCCATATATATCTTCGTCCGATTTAAAGTAGTAAGGTAGCCAATTTAGATAATTGGTGCACCAAAATCCCTGGAAATCTTTTCATTTGCATTTGAATTTTGGCATAGCGTACTGAATTAAGTCTAGAATGATGTGTGCAAAGTTCCTTGAAAATCGGCTTAAATTTAGATATAGCTCCCATATATATTTTCGTCCGATTTTATGTAATTGGTGCACCAAAGTCCCTATATATCATTCAATTTGTACGAATTTTTGTACAGGGTATAGAATGATGTTGTTAAGTTTCGTGAAAAGATCCATAGCTAGGCCGATTAACACAACGTACTGAAGTAATACAAATTAGTCTCTGGCAAGTTTCCCTGAATTCGGTTCAGATATAGATATATAACAAAACCGCGTCGTCTGTTAGGATATATATGTAGAATGTACCCAAAATTGTGAAGGGTATCATATAGTCGGCCCAGTCCGACTTTACTACTTTCCTTACTGGTTTATAAAGCTTCAGTTTGAGGAAACTCCTTCACTGATTATGCATGTTTGAACAGCTAAACTAATTTCACGGTCGAATTCTAAATCATCGGATAGTTCAACTGACGTAATGTCTGACATTGATTATAAACAAGGCAATAAAAACTGGAGTTTTTAACAACGGTATTTAATACTTAACAAAAAAAGGAATATAATTTTAAAGCAAAATTCATAGCGTGCTCTTACAAAAAAAAATCGTCATATTTCACAAAACTACACGTTTTTTAAATGTCATTCAAAATATATCAAATGTAATTCGAGATCTTTATTTGTAATTTACAACATATAATTTGCAATTCATAACATATCAGTTCGAGGATTTCATTTGAAAATCATACACTTACATTTGAAATTCAAAGGATTGTATAACATTTGATTTGAACTACATAACATTTGATTTGTTATTTATAACATTTAATTTTAAATTCGAAAACATTATTGGCAAAACACAAAAAATATATATATATGAATTTCAAAATGAATTTTTCTTTGAAGCTCAAATGAAACTCTAGGAATTTCAAATGGAAATATACGAATACAAATGAAAATCTTTAAATTTCAAATGATTTTTTTTTAGTTTCACATGAAAGATTTAAAGCTACAAATGATATATTGAAAACTACAAATTACTTTCTTAAATTGTAGCATTACATTATATTTTATTGTTTTGAGGACATTTTATAACCAATTCATGTAGAGTAAGGTCAACTTTTTTATGGTAGTTCCCATATAACGGCACTTCTCATTACTCGGTATTTCAAGGAGTTTGTACACGTTTTTAACCGAATTTATTGTAATTAGGTTGCATTGAGTTCCAAATCTCATCGATATCGGTAAGGATATCGAGGATACCTCATATATAATGGTACCCACCAAAATTTGGAATTACCTGTAAATTTATATTTGATGTTCCTATTAGAAATTACAAATCCCTGCTAAAAAAATTATATCGGTTCAAATTTCGGTATAGCCCACATATAACACTCGAAATGTCGGTATTTTGGGCTTTTGGCTTTTAAAAGTTTAGATTCCAAAATGCGGTCCAAATTTAGACATCGACCCCGCATATTTCTAATCAATTATCTAACTTCGCAAAAAAATAAATAAAATAATATAAAAACGTTTATACCCTCCATCATTCAAAATACCTTAAGTCGGTGGAGACCTTTATGTCATTATAAGGTGGGCTAATAAGGTGTTTATATTCTTAGAGAACGTAACACCAAATTACAGGCATTGAGGTTGGGTGATTGGGGATTATATCAAAACATGGACAACTATCGAAATGCTTCTTCAAAAATTTGTTCTCAACCCTCCTCAATACGAAATATCCGTTGTAAAATTCCGCTAAAAAGCTCATTAATCTAGTATTTACAGTACTAAAGCATAGTGTTCTCATTGTGAAAAATAGGGTCTAATTTTGGGTAGAGTGTTTTCAATCAATGAAAACCCAACAATTAGATAACGACCTTTTTGGCCTAAACTCGATCATGAGCTATCTGTAAGCAAGAAACATATCTACTAAAACATGTTCTCTTTATATAAACATGGCAAATATGACTCAATATGTCCGTCTCCTAATTTTAACTGACACTTGTTTACAAAATTCCAAATGATACAAAAATGTATACTTTATAGAGTGGTATTATGATTATATGATTTTTACCATTAATTGATTGTTTTACCATCATCTTAAATAATTATGCGTACTATCATCAATATATCTTAATCTGGAGCAGGGATGCGAAATGAAATTATTCAAATTGTACTGGCTTTCAATAAAAAGTGTATTTTTTTCAGTCCGATCGTACTTTTTATATATTTTTTAATAAAATTTGTATTGTTATTAACATTTAATATAAACATACATAAAAAAATTAATTAAGATTTGAAGCAGTCGAAGCATGTATTCAGTTCCTTTCTTTGGTTTTAATTATATTTTGATATGAAAATACCCTTTCCACATTTGTGGATGAATGTGGAACATATAATTAACCTCTAAAAATTTGTGATATATAAGGAAACATGTCTTCGTTTAGTTTATTTTTGACTTCAGTCACTATTGACCAACAAGTGCATATATTGTCGTTTTTGAAAGACTTAAAAAATTCTACATGCATTTTGGCATCCTCAGACTGCATTTCTAATTTGATATTATTTATAATTTTTGTACGTATTGCAAGAACAAAAATAACAGTAACCAGTAAGGAAAGTTTAAAAGTCGGACGGGAGCGACTATACGATACCCTTCACCACTTTAGGTACATTCAAGAGATGCTAAAATATAGATATTTGTACATATTAAAAAACATACACATACCATTCTGAAATCAATGAAAATGGCCTGACAGACTTAGATTCTTTGGTGTCTTTTGTTTTTAAACCGTTGCATACACCATTTAGTTTTTGCAACTTTAAGGGGACCCCCCCATTCTAGGTTTCAAAAAATTTAGTTTTGTATTTTGATCTAATTCGAACCTACTCTAATTCAAGGATGTCCCTATAAATTTCCAATTTATTGTGTTAGCATCATGTGACGGCAAAAGGGCTTCTCAAACTTTAATCGGGTTTTTCTCCAAACAGAGATTTTTAATACACATGACTCAAAACTCAATTTAATACAATCTGCCAATAAATAATTCAGTACTCTGTGCAATTTTTTTTTTCTCAATCGGACAAATATTGGGATTTTGGTGCACCATTCACATAAAATCGGACGAAACTATATACGGGAGCTATATCTAAATCTGAACCGATTTTCCCCAATTTCAATAGGGTTCGTCCTTGGGCCAATTATGTGACCGGTGCCAAATTTCATTTAAATCAGATAATAAATGCGACCTGTACTTTGTTTACAAAAATGCATGGACGGGTGGACAGACGGGCGGACGGAAATGCATAAATCGACTCAAAAAGCGATTCTATGCATATTCTCAGAAGGAACCATGGGTCTTTTTCGACCCATGTGCAAAATGTCTCAATCGGAAAAATATTGGGAGTTTGGTGCACCATTTACATAAAATCGGACGAAACTATATATGGGAGCTATATCTAAATCTGAACCGATTTTCCCCAATTTCAATAGGGTTCGTCCTTGGGCCAATTATGTGACCTGTGCCAAATGTCATTCAAATCAGATAATAAATGCGACCTGTACTTTGTTTACAAAAATACATGGACGGGTGGACAGACGGGCGGACGGAAATGCATAAATCGACTCAAAAAGCGATTCTATGCATATTCTCAGAAGGAACCATGGGTCTATTTCGATTCCTTTTGCCTGTTACAAACATATGCACAAAGACATAATACCCTGTATTACAGTGTGGTGAAGGGTATAAAAAGGGATTGAAAATTCTGAAATGAAATTCTGCCTTAACTTTTGAGAATCAGCTTCGAAATCATTATTAAAATAATATTGAAGTGATTCCCACTGCGCCAAAATTGTTTCAATAACTTCTTGACGTGAAAGCCACCGAGTTGGTGAGTATTTAAAAACAACAGAAATATCTGTACCGATATATTCCTGAAACAATGAAAAATCATCTCTCTCATAGAACTGTTGCACAAATAATAATTAATATCTTTACTGAATTTATCATTCTGATCGGGAATACTGAATTCTG
The DNA here is from genome assembly GCF_032173495.1 of Musca vetustissima. Taxonomy (NCBI): domain Eukaryota; kingdom Metazoa; phylum Arthropoda; class Insecta; order Diptera; family Muscidae; genus Musca; species Musca vetustissima. Next base: position 9,099 of record NW_026878406.1, on the reverse strand, counting down.
AATTGGCATAGGACACTACGTTTAAACTATGACAAATTCATCCAATCGTATGTTTAAGCACTTATAATACTTTTAAGTGAGAATAGTTTGATACAATTTAGAAATAGTGCTAAATATGTCATTGGGGTGCTATTGTATTTTTGACTTCCAAATAGTGCTAAAATTAGTACAATTGTACCAACTTTTGCATCCCTGATCTGGAGTATATCTTATTATTTCGTTTAATATGTAGTAAAATAGTACATCGATGTATACCTTCGCCTCCTTCTTGTTTTCTTAAATTAAATAAATGTTTTTCCCACCTCTTACAAATTGTTTATTATACTATAAACTATAAAATATAACTTTTCCTATCACATCGTAAAATAAGTCATTCGTAAATAATGTATTAATCTAACGACACATCATCTCATTCGCCAATAAAGTCATTATTTGTAGACTAAATCAAGTCATCTCAACAGTAAACTCGTTCTTTTGTTATTCTTTATTTCCAGTTTTACGATATCGTTTAATATAAAGTCTTATCGTCCATAGCCGAATGATGTTACCCTTTATTTGATTTGTGTAGTGGCAAATGAAAAGTAAGGCAGATACTTTTCCATGCGCAACATGGAATCCTTTAAAGGTCGATACTCAATACTCAAATATTGGATATAGCAAATATTAAATAATTTAAAGCGACCTAGATACGGAGCGTAATGCATGGACATCTTATTGATTTTCATTTTTTTTTTTAAATGCACACAAATATGTCTGAAATAAATTACAAAATTAAATTTTTCTTAAATTTCATAATGGAACATTGTAAAATGTTATTTAAATAGCTAAGGGGCAATACCCAGTAGAAAATACTCTCTTGCGTGACAATTTCATTGACGAAACGTTGACGAAATTTATGGAATTGTCATTCATGACTAAACACATGATATGTCGTCGAAAATGTCGTTCTTCTCGAAATATGAAAACAAAACAAAAATAGTCTGAATCGAGTGTACTATGAAATATTGACAGAAACGAAGAGAAAAATGTTTCTGAAAAAATATATGTATAAGAAATTTAGGTTAAATTTTTAATATATAAGAATTAAGAATCTCGGTTGAAATAGGTAAGTTTAACTGAATATATAATTATTTGTATCATTTCTTAATTGCTTTCTTTTACTCTTAGAATGGGGCAAATAAATGACAATTGGTGAAATATTGTAAGTAATACCTGAAAGATGTTTCATATTTTAAAGCGTTTTAATGTTGTTGTTTCTTTACAGATGATGTTAAAATGGAGAAAATCAGCTAGACAACTTATCATGCAATGTGTTTATTTATATTATTATAAACGTAAATTCTTCTTATATGATAAATTACATGCTATAAAAATATAAATTGAAAATGTATATGTATATTTTTATTTGAATTTTTAATGGGGTATGATTGATGACAATGGGTATTCAGTCGTCAACGACTGTGTAAATGGCATAGTCGATGATAGTCGTCAACGAAAAGTAGGGAGTTTTGTCGCCGAAGTTGTCGTCAACGACAACTTCGCTTACCTTGTCGCCCAAGTTGTCTTGCATGAATACTGCGACACTTGTGTGAAAATTTCGTCAAGGATCTCCCATTGTTGTCTGCAAAGTGTCTTCAAGGAATTGTCATTGTCTTGCACGATTCGTTAATGTTGTCTGCAAGACACTTTCTACTGGGTAGATATACAACCCATACCAATATAAAATACAAAAAAGGAAATGCCTAATTTCCAACTCAAATATCCAATAGGCAAAATTAGATAACAGAAAAGCTTAAGTTTACCTTCCAATGTTTTAAAGAATACTAGATGGTATTGACGATATTATAAAAGTTCGAGAGATGAGGACATTAATGCGAATAAAAACCTCAAAATATGAAGATATTTGCACTGTTACTAAAATATTTATACCCTACACAACTATGCTCCGGAATATTTGAGTTATTTTTGGCACACGAGTTTGTGAAGAAAGAAAAATAGATCAAGACGCTCTGATAATCAAACATATACTTATTTATGTCCATCCGCCAGTTCTATAGTCAAGGTCGTTAGGTTTTTGGCTAAGGTTCGGCAAATGTTTATGGAAAAAAACGAAAACGTAATTGTAATTTCTACTATTCTAGTCGCTCTGAAAGTCACACTATGATGTGAACATTTAACATTTGCCATAAATCGGTCAGCAGTTTTATATGGATGCTATGTCCTTGTAAATTATTTACCAGGAAGTTTTCTATCCTGTCAAAATATGAAATTGAATTGACAATTTCAGCAAGAGAAAAAAACTTAGCAAATTGCTAATTGGTAAAGGGTATTATGGCTTTGTGCATATGTAACCAGCAAAAGGAATCGAGGTTCCTTTTGAGAATATGCATAGAATCACGTTTTGAGTTAATTTATGCATGTCCGTCTGTCCGTCCATATATTTTTGTGAGCCAAGTACATGTCGCATTTATGATCCGATTTATATAAAATTTGGCACAGGACACTTATTTGGCCCAAGGACGAACCCTACTGAAATTGGAGAAATAGGTTCAGATTTAGATATAACTCCCATATATAGTTTCCTCCGATTTTATTTAAATGGAGCACCAAACGCCCAATATTAAACCGATTGAGACAATATTTTGCACAGAGTACTGAATTAGGTCATCATTGATATATGGGAAGCTTTGTTGGAATCGGTTCAGATTTAACACCAGATTGCCGAAGGCGGTCATAGTAGCTTTTTAGGATTTCTGACATTTTTTTCAACCATCACGCGTCATTTTCGGTCCTAGTCCAACCGTTTTGTCATGACATGCTTTTAGAAACTGATTGTCAGACTTCTTATACCTTTACTATTTAAGTAGAAAAAAGTTTTTTTTCTCCCAATGTAAATTTAAAATAATGGAATTGAAGAGTCTGAAAATGACATTAACTATAAAATCTCTACCATTCTTTTTGATATTACGAAAGTTATATAAGATGTTTCAATACAAATTTTACTGTGTTGAAAATTTCTTAAAATAAATATTAAATTGCATCGTCTTTAGGAATTCTACCTTGTCGGATAAATGAGAATTCATAATTCCTAATTTATTATCGTATTCCTGTGTTATGTTTGTCTGTGCCCCATTTTAATAAAGTTAGTAGTGCATTAGGGCGTATGTAGTATCTAAATCTATAACTGCATAACTTATACGTAAATGTGTACAGGGTGATAAAAGTGATACAGGCAGGGTTTAAAATGCAGCATCAACAAATATAAGCATTAGCCTTACAGAGCTACTACTAAAAACCAGTAAGGAAAGTAGTAAAGTCGGACGGGGCCGACTATATGATACCCTTCACCACTATGGGTATATTACACAGGACTATTAGCATGAAATTGGATGAAATAAAATATGTGATATTTATCTAAATGTGAATCTACCTAGATCTATCCATAAAGTATGTAAATCGACTTCAAACAAATATAAACAGGTCATCCGTAGGTCTATGTCTGTACTTATAGAAAACGCAACTATATAATTTTATGCCCAATTTTGTACGATGTGCAAACTTTGATGTCAATCTGTCTAACATGAGGAGTTTGATGCCAAATTACACTTGAAATCGGGCGAAAAAATATATGGTGCGTCAATTACTTAAAATCAATCTATAATAAAAGGGGCTATATCTATCTAAATCTGGACCGATTTTCACGAAACTTGGCAGACATCATTCTAGACCTAAATGATCAGGCTGTACCAAATTTCGTGCAAATCGAAAGATATATAGGGACTTTGGTGAACCATTTACATGAAATCGGACGAAACAATATATGGGAGCCATATCTAAATCTGGACCGATTTCCTCGAAAGTTGGCAGACATCATTCTAGGCTCAATTCAGTACGTTATGCCAAATTTCGTGCAAATCGAAATATATATAGTGACTTTGGGGCACCATTTACATGAAATCGGACGAAACTATATATGGGAGCCATACCTAAATCTGGACCGATTTTTACGAAACTTGGCAGACATCATTCTAGACTTAAATGATTAGGCTGCACCAAATTTCGTGCAAACCGAAAGATATATAGGGACCGTTTACATTAAATCGGTTAAATATATATATGGGAACTATATCTAAATCTGAACCGATTTTTCCCAATTTCAATAGGGTTCGTCCTTGGGCCGAATAAGTGACCTATGCCAAATTTCATCCAATTCGGATCATAAATGCGACCTGTACTTTGTTTACAATTTAACATGGACAGACAGACGGACGGACGGACATGCATAAATCGACTTAGAAAGTGATTCTATGTATTTTCTCAAAAGGAACCATGGGTCTATCTCGATTATTTTTGCCTGTTACAAACATATGCACAAAGACATAATACCCTGTACCACAGTGTGGTGAAGGGTATAATGATTATCACAAAAAAGTATTTTGCTTTTTATTATTATTTTTGGAAAAATCATTATATAACATACACGGAGGAAAAAAATCGCCTCTTTAACATATGTCCCAAACATATTTTGCAGCAAACTTATTTTTGTTTGCAACAGTCCCAAACATAATATATATATACCCAGTAGAAAGTGTCTTGCAGACAACATTAACGAATCGTGCAAGACAATGACAATTCCTTGAAGACACTTTGCAGACAACAATGGGAGATCCTTGACGAAATTTTCACACAAGTGTCGCAGTATTCATGCAAGACAACTTGGGCGACAAGGTAAGCGAAGTTGTCGTTGACGACAACTTCGGCGACAAAACACCCTACTTTTCGTTGACGACTATCATCGACTATGCCATTTACACAGTCGTTGACGACTGAATACCCATTGTCATCAATCATACCCCATTAAAAATTCAAATAAAAATATACATATACATTTTCAATTTATATTTTTATAGCATGTAATTTATCATATAAGAAGAATTTACGTTTATAATAATATAAATAAACACATTGCATGATAAGTTGTCTAGCTGATTTTCTCCATTTTAACATCATCTGTAAAGAAACAACAACATTAAAACGCTTTAAAATATGAAACATCTTTCAGGTATTACTTACAATATTTCACCAATTGTCATTTATTTGCCCCATTCTAAGAGTAAAAGAAAGCAATTAAGAAATGATACAAATAATTATATATTCAGTTAAACGTACCTATTTTAACAGAGATTCTTAATTCTTATATATTTAAATTTAACCTAAATTTCTTATATATTTTTTCAGAAACATTTTTCTCTTCGTTTCTGTCAATATTTCATAGTACACTCGATTCAGACTATTTTTGTTTTGTTTTCATATTTCGAGAAGAACGACATTTTCGACGACATATCATGTGTTTAGTCATGAATGACAATTCCATAAATTTCGTCAACGTTTCGTCAATGAAATTGTCACGCAAGAGAGTATTTTCTACTGGGTATGTTTGAATCCAAACATATATATGTTTGCATCCAAAAACATATATATGTTTACATCCAAACATATATATGTTTGGATGCAAACATATATATGTTTGGATTCAAACATATATATATATATATTTGGATGTAAACTTATATATGTTTGGATGTAAACATATATATGTTTGGACGTAAATAAAGAAATGTTTGGGTGAATAAGGAATATAAGGAAAAACTAATTTTTAATAAATTCATATTTTATTCAAAGTATATTATGTATATATATATATATATATATTAAAATTAAAAAAGAATAAAATTTTTACATTTTGTTGGGGTTGTTTTTTAGACATTCGTCAATGATGGCCTTTGAGATATTCACCCTATCGACGTCATAAGGGCAAGATGAAATTAGAGAAGTTTTTCGGGAAAGCTCTTCAGATCCAGATAAAGATTCGCTTTCCGACAAAGCACCATTAACTGTAGATGCTGATATCACAAATCGTACAAAACCTATATGAAAATAAAATATGTAAATACATTATTCGAAAAAATAATAAATGCAGTATTCTTACCTCCAATTTGCAACTCAATTTGAAATGTTGGTGTTAGGGGGACGCGGCGGAAGACACGCATGTGTTATGTGTTTTGTTTCCATCGTCATGCAAAAAGGGCCTGCTTGGGAAACAAATCGTCACAACAACAAAGCACAGAACACATGCGTTTGTTGGTTCTATTTGTTTGTTCAATTCTTAGGTTCTTTTGTACATTTCACGATCAATCAGCTGGGCGAATGCATCCTCGTGCGTTTCTACGGCAGCGTACATATCACACACAAACAATGAAATAAATTAAATAATAAGTAAATATTTTATTTTCTAAGGCAGCTATAGAACAAAAAATTTGAGTAGCAGGTGTGTGTGTATGATATGTAAGCGTCTGAAGAAACGCATGTGTTCTGTGCTTTGTTATTGCACCGATTTTTTTCCATTGCCATGCAAAAAAGCTGCCTGTTAAAAATGGTCCAACAACAACTAAAATACATTGCCTGTCGTCTTCAGAGTGGAGTCCATTGCACAATTACCAAGGTGGATGCATTAGCTCAGCTGACAGATCGTGAAATTTACAAGCAGGCCCTTTTTTGCATCACGATGGAAACAAACCACATAACACATGCGTTTCTTCGGTCGCGTCCTCTCACGCACACTTACTAGAGGACATGCAATGTATTTTAGTTGTTGTTGTTGCGACCATGTTTAACAAGCTGTATTTTTTGCATGGCAATGGAAAAAAATCGGTGCAATAAGAAAGCACAGAACACACGCGTTTCTTCGGACGCTTACATATCATACACACACTTAATTTTTTTATTATTTATATTATTAATTTTTTATTATTTAATTTTTTTATTAATTTTTTTATATTTTCACGTTATTTAACACTTTATAAACACATTTCTTTAACACTTATTTTTCTCTACGCATGAAAGTACATGTTCGCGCTCCGACCATGACAAACTGAATGAGAGCTTTATGTCAACCGTAACTAAAGAAGCTGAAGAATAAAACAAACAACAAGAACAAAAAAACTTGACTCGTAGGTACGTGTGTGGGTGAGGGGGACGCGGCCGAAGGACCGCATGTGTTATGTGATTTGTTGCTGTGACGATTTGTTTCCATCGTCATGCAAAAACGGGCATGCTTGTGAAACAAATCGTCACAACAACAAAGCACAGTACACATGCGTTTCTTCGGTCGCGTCCCCTCGCAGCAGCAACAACAAAGATCTAAACACAAGCGTTTGCCGCATACAGATCAACAAAGTACAACTAACTCATTCACCCTCCCCTCGCCCCTTCAGCATCAAACAATGCACCATACACACAGCCTTTTATTATAAAAAAAACATCGAGAGCACTGTTGTTACACTCTTTGAAAAAATCCTCTCTCAAACTAAAAAAAAAATATGCTCTAACATAAAACATATGTTAGTACCCAAACATATAAAATAAATATATCCCAGTTGTACAAAAAATATCAATTGTCTGCTATTATATAGTTATATAGCTAGTTACTTTGTGATCTAGTTACTTCATACCCCAAAAAGGAACACAAAATAGACTGTTGGATTTTTTTGTCAATTGAAAAAGTTGTCTACGCACATCATACCAATTCAGTAGTTACTGGTAATGCAAAGGGTAATGAATCGACTATCGAAATGACTGTATACTGGTAACGCAGGCAGGGGACAATTGACTTCCCCAATGACATACCCATGTTAAAGTCACCAGTCTAGGGCATGAAGTGGTAACTAGTGGTACTTACAGGTAATTAGTAAAATATCTAGTTCATCACCAGTTACTCGAACTACTGGGATGTTACAAAATGTTGCAAACAAATATATGTTTCGATCCAAACATAATATGTTTGCATCCAAACATATGTTTGTTTGCAACCAGTCCCAAACATAAATATATTTGGATGCAAACATATTTCTAACATATATTTTTCTGCGTGTACGCTTTGTCTTTTTATATTTACCATTGCGAGTAACCACATACTAAAACCGATTTGGCGACGATTCCAATAAACCACGGCATTTTTTCGCGTATATTTTCTCACATTTACGTTTAATACATTCTCCAGCAATATTTCATTTAATATTTGATAATTTCTCGTCATAATCTCAAAATGAGAGTATTAAATATAGTTGTTCGCGGCTTCAACACATCCCAAATAAGTTTTGAATAATAAGGAGGTTTTGCAAAATATATAAACTATTAAAACCAAAATCTGACAAACAAATTATTTAAAAAATATAGCGAAACCCCATTTTTCCGACTTGGAAAACGTTATTGTCCATTAATATTGATCTAGGATCCAATATATGCGATGAAAATAACAATAAGGAGGTCAGATTCATAGATATGAACAGTTCTAAAACAACATAAACTACAAAACAGTACATGCATTTGGGAGAAAAGATCATTATTGATCAAATACTATTGCGATTTGAAAAACTGTGGTAGCTGGTGACGAAGACGCATTCAATATTTTACATCCGTATAACACAATCAGTTGCGATAAAATTCAGCAGTGAATAAACTGGTCGATCTATTTATTTTCGAAATAAGATGTGTTTCTATTGCCACAAAATCGTGCATATCTTTGAATCTGACCTCCTTATTGCTATTTTCCTCGCATATATTGGTTCATAGATCGATATTAATGGACCATAAAGTTTAAAAAGTCAGAAAAATAAGGTTTCGTGATATTTTCTTAAATAATTTGTTTGTCGGATTTTGGTTTTAATAGTTTTTAAGGTCCTGTCCCCGCGATATATGTTGCAAAACCTCCTTTTTATTATTCTAAACTTATTTGGGATGTTTTGAAGCCGCGACTACTATATTTAATACTCTCATTTTGAGATTAGGACGAGAAATTACCAAATATTAAATGAAATATTGCTGGAGAATGTATTAAACGTAAATGTGAGAAAATATACGCGCAAAAATGCCGTGGTTTATTGCAATCGTCGCCAAATCGCTTTTAGTATTTGGTTACCCGATATGGTAACTATAAAAAGACAAAGCGTATGTTATATAATGATTTTTTTCAAAAATAATAATAAAAAGCAAAATCCTTTTTTTGTGATAATCATTTTTGGGTTGGTATAGATTTTGGCC
>NW_026878405.1:0-23910 GCF_032173495.1 Musca vetustissima | reverse complement strand
AGTTTGGTTTTCGGCACAAGGTGTATATATTCTGAAAGAGGCGAAAGTTTGGTTTTCGGCTCAAGGTGTATATATTCTGAAAGTACATTTCGAGACCTTTCAATTGATGTGGTTTTCCATACTGCGTCCATTTTAGTTTATGCGCAATATGACGTTTTCTACACAGAGTCCCCACTGTCACTGAGACTTGCAATGAAAATCGAGAAAATCCGTTAGGCGAAAGTTTGGTTTTCGGCTCAAGGTGTATATATTCTGAAAGTACATTTCGAGACCTTTCAATTGATGTGGGTCTCTATACTGCGTCCATTTTAGTTTATGCGCAATATGACGTTTTCTACACAGAGTCTCCACTGTCACTGGACCTTCCAATTGATGTGGGTCTCCATACTGCGTCCATTTTAGTTTTTGCGCACTATAGCGTTTTTTACACAGAGTCCCCACTGTCACTGGGACTTGAAATGAAAATCGAGAAAATCCGTTAGGCGAAAGTTTGTTCTTCGGCATAAGGTGTACATATTCTGTTTTGCGCAATATTACGTTTTCTACACAGAGTCTTCACTGTCACTGGGACTTGCAATGAAAATCGAGGTGTATATATTCTGAAAGCAGGTTTCGAGAGATGTGGGTCTCCATACTGCGTCCATTTTAGTTTTTGCGCAATATGGCGTTTTCTACACAGAGTCCCCACTGTCACTGAGACTTGCAAGGAAATGTTTTTCGGCATAGGGTGTATATATTCTGAAAGTACATTTCGAGACCTTTCAATTGATGTGGGTCACCATACTGCGTCCATTTTAGTTTTTGCGCAATATGGCGTTTTCTACACAGAGTCCCCACTGTCACTGAGACTTGCAATGAAAATCGTGTATAAGGTGTATAAGGTGCATATATTCTGAAAGCACATTTCGAGACCTTCCAATTGATGTGGGTCTCCATACTGCGTCCATTTTAGTTTTTGCGCACTATAGCGTTTTTTACACAGAGTCCCCACTGTCACTGGGACTTGAAATGAAAATCGAGAAAATCCGTTAGGCGAAAGTTTGTTCTTCGGCATAAGGTGTACATATTCTGTTTTGCGCAATATGACGTTTTCTACACAGAGTCTTCACTGTCACTGGGACTTGCAATGAAAATCGAGGTGTATATATTCTGAAAGCAGGTTTCGAGACCTTTCACTTGATGTGGGTCTCCATACTGCGTCCATTTTAGTTTTTGCGCAATATGGCGTTTTCTACACAGAGTCCCCACTGTCACTGAGACTTGCAATGAAAATGGTGTATAAGGTGTATAAGGTGCATATATTCTGAAAGTACATTTCGAGACCTTTCAATTGATGTGGGTCACCATACTGCGTCCATTTTAGTTTTTGCGCAATATGGCGTTTTCTACACAGAGTCCCCACTGTCACTGAGACTTGCAATGAAAATCGTGTATAAGGTGTATAAGGTGCATATATTCTGAAAGTACATTTCGAGACCTTTCAATTGATGTGGGTCACCATACTGCGTCCATTTTAGTTTTTGCGCAATATGACGTTTTTGTACACAGAGTCTTCACTGTCACTGGGACTTGCAATGAAAATCGAGGTGTATATATTCTGAAAGCAGGTTTCGAGACCTTTCACTTGATGTGGGTCTCCATACTGCGTCCATTTTAGTTTTTGCGCAATATGGCGTTTTCTACACAGAGTCCCCACTGTCACTGAGACTTGCAATGAAAATCGTGTATAAGGTGTATAAGGTGCATATATTCTGAAAGTACATTTCGAGACCTTTCAATTGATGTGGGTCACCATACTGCGTCCATTTTAGTTTTTGCGCAATATGACGTTTTTGTACACAGAGTCCCCACTGTCACTGAGACTTGCAATGAAAATCGAGAAAATCCGTTAGGCGAAAGTTTGTTTTTCGGCACAAGGTGTATATATTCTGAAAGTACATTTCGAGACCTTTCAATTGATGTGGGTCTCTATACTGCGTCCATTTTAGTTTATGCGCAACATTTCGAGACCTTTCAATTGATGTGGGTCACCATACTGCGTCCATTTTAGTTTTTGCGCAATATGACGTTTTTGTACACAGAGTCCCCACTGTCACTGAGACTTGCAATGAAAATCGAGAAAATCCGTTAGGCGAAAGTTTGTTTTTCGGCATAAGGTGCATATATTCTGAAAGTACGTTTCGAGACCTTTCAATTGATGTGGGTCTCCATACTACGTCCATTTTAGTTTTTGCGCAATGTGACGTTTTCTACACAGAGTCCCCACTGTCACTGAGACTTGCAATGCAAATCGAGAAAATCCGTTAGCCGAAAGTTTGGTTTTCGAAATAAGGTGTATATATTCTGAAAGTACATTTCGAGACATTTCAATTGATGTTGGTCTTCATACTGCGTTTATTTTAGTTTTTGCGCAATATGGCGTTTTTTACACAGAGTCCCCACTGTCACTGAGACTTGCAATGAAAAACGAGAAAATCCGTTAGGCGAAAGTTTGTTTTTCGGCATAAGGTGTATATATTCTGAAAGTACATTTCGAGACCTTTCAATTGACGTGGGTCTAAATACTGCGTCCATTTTAGTTTTTGCGCAATAGGACGTTTTCTACACAGAGTCCCCACTGTCACTGAGACTTGCAATGAAAATCGAGAAAATCCGTTAGGCGAAAGTTTGGTTTTCGGCTCAAGGTGTATATATTCTGAAAGTACATTTCGAGACCTTTCAATTGATGTGGGTCTCCATACTGCGTCCATTTTAGTTTTTGCGCAATATGACGTTTTCTACACAGAGTCTCCACTGTCACTGGACCTTCCAATTGATGTGGGTCTCCATACTGCGCCCATTTTAGTTTTTGCGCACTATAGCGTTTTTTACATAGAGTCCCCACTGTCACTGAGACTTGCAATGAAAATCGAGAAAATCCGTTAGGCGAAAGTTTGTTTTTCGGCATAAGGTTTATATATTCTGAAAGTAAATTTCGAGACCATTCAATTGATGTGGGTCTCCATACTGCGTCCATTTTAGTTTTTGCGCAATATGACGTTTTCTACACAGAGTCCCCACTGTCACTGGGACTTGAAATGAAAATCGAGAAAATCCGTTAGGCGAAAGTTTGTTCTTCGGCATAAGGTGTACATATTCTGTTTTGCGCAATATGACGTTTTCTACACAGAGTCTTCACTGTCACTGGGACTTGCAATGAAAATCGAGGTGTATATATTCTGAAAGCAGGTTTCGAGACCTTTCACTTGATGTGGGTCTCCATACTGCGTCCATTTTAGTTTTTGCGCAATATGGCGTTTTCTACACAGAGTCCCCACTGTCACTGAGACTTGCAATGAAAATCGTGTATAAGGTGTACAAGGTGCATATATTCTGAAAGTACATTTCGAGACCTTTCAATTGATGTGGGTCACCATACTGCGTCCATTTTAGTTTTTGCGCAAATGACGTTTTTGTACACAGAGTCCCCACTGTCACTGAGACTTGCAATGAAAATCGAGAAAATCCGTTAGGCGAAAGTTTGTTTTTCGGCATAAGGTGCATATATTCTGAAAGTACGTTTCGAGACCTTTCAATTGATGTGGGTCTCCATACTACGTCCATTTTAGTTTTTGCGCAATATGACGTTTTCTACACAGAGTCCCCACTGTCACTGAGACTTGCAATGCAAATCGAGAAAATCCGTTAGCCGATAGTTTGGTTTTCGAAATAAGGCGTATATATTCTGAAAGTACATTTCGAGACATTTCAATTGATGTGGGTCTCCATACTGCGTTTATATTAGTTTTTGCGCAATATGGCGTTTTTTACACAGAGTCCCCACTGTCACTGAGACTTGCAATGAAAAACGAGAAAATCCGTTAGGCGAAAGTTTGTTTTTCGGCATAAGGTGTATATATTCTGAAAGTACATTTCGAGACCTTTCAATTGACGTGGGTCTAAATACTGCGTCCATTTTAGTTTTTGCGCAATAGGCCGTTTTCTACACAGAGTCCCCACTGTCACTGAGACTTGCAATGAAAATCGAGAAAATCTGTTAGGCGAAAGTTTGGTTTTCGGCTCAAGGTGTATATATTCTGAAAGTACATTTCGAGACCTTTCAATTGATGTGGGTCTCCATACTGCGTCCATTTTAGTTTTTGCGCAATATGACGTTTTCTACACAGAGTCTCCACTGTCACTGGGACTTGCAATGAAAATCGAGGTGTATATATTCTGAAAGCAGGTTTCGAGACCTTTCACTTGATGTGGGTCTCCATACTGCGTCCATTTTAGTTTTTGCGCAATATGGCGTTTTCTACACAGAGTCCCCACTGTCACTGAGACTTGCAATGAAAATCGTGTATAAGGTGTATAAGGTGCATATATTCTGAAAGTACATTTCGAGACCTTTCAATTGATGTGGGTCACCATACTGCGTCCATTTTAGGTTTTGCGCAATATGACGTTTTTGTACACAGAGTCCCCACTGTCACTGAGACTTGCAATGAAAATCGAGAAAATCCGTTAGGCGAAAGTTTGTTCTTCGGCATAAGGTGTACATATTCTGTTTTGCGCAATATGACGTTTTCTACACAGAGTCTTCACTGTCACTGGGACTTGCAATGAAAATCGAGGTGTATATATTCTGAAAGCAGGTTTCGAGACCTTTCACTTGATGTGGGTCTCCATACTGCGTCCATTTTAGTTTTTGCGCAATATAGCGTTTCCTACACAGAGTCCCCACTGTCACTGAGACTTGCAATGAAAATCGTGTATAAGGTGTATAAGGTGCATATATTCTGAAAGTACATTTCGAGACCTTTCAATTGATGTGGGTCTCCATACTGCGTCCATTTTAGTTTTTGCGCAATATGACGTTTTCTACACAGAGTCCCCACTGTCACTGGGACTTGAAATGAAAATCGAGAAAATCCGTTAGGCGAAAGTTTGTTCTTCGGCATAAGGTGTACATATTCTGTTTTGCGCAATATGACGTTTTCTACACAGAGTCTTCACTGTCACTGGGACTTGCAATGAAAATCGAGGTGTATATATTCTGAAAGCAGGTTTCGAGACCTTTCACTTGATGTGGGTCTCCATACTGCGTCCATTTTAGTTTTTGCGCAATATGGCGTTTTCTACACAGAGTCCCCACTGTCACTGAGACTTGCAATGAAAATCGTGTATAAGGTGTATAAGGTGCATATATTCTGAAAGTACATTTCGAGACCTTTCAATTGATGTGGGTCACCATACTGCGTCCATTTTAGTTTTTGCGCAATATGACGTTTTTGTACACAGAGTCCCCACTCTCACTGAGACTTGCAATGAAAATCGAGAAAATCCGTTAGGCGAAGGTTTGTTTTTCGGCATAAGGTGTATATATTCTGTAAGTACATTTCGAGACCTTTCAACTGATGTGGGTCTCCATACTGCGTCCATTTTAGTTTTTGCGCAATATGATGTTTTCTACACAGAGTCCCCACTGTCACTGGGACTTGCAATGAAAATCGAGAAAATCCGTTAGGCGAAAGTTTGTTCTTCGGCATAAGGTGTACATATTCTGAAAGTACGTTTCGAGACCTTTCAATTGATGTGGGTCTCTATACTGCGTCCATTTTAGTTTTTGCGCAATATGACGTTTTCTACACAGAGTCCCCACTGTCAGAAAATCCGTTAAGCGAAATTTGTTTTTCGGCATAAGGTGTATATATTCTGAAAGTACATTTCGAGACCTTTCAATTGATGTGGGTCTCCATACTGCGTCCATTTTAGTTTTTGCGCAATATGACGTTTTCTACACAGAGTCCCCACTGTCACTGAGACTTGCAATGAAAATCGAGAAAATCCGTTAGGCGAAAGTTTGGTTTTCGGCACAAGGTGTATATATTCTGAAACTACATTTCGAGACCTTTCAATTGATGTGGGTCTCCATACTGCGTCCATTTTAGTTTTTGCGCAATATGACGTTTTCTACACAGAGTCCCACTGTCACTGGGACTTGCAATGAAAATCGAGAAAATCCGTTAGGCGAAAGTTTTTTTTTCGGCATAAGGTGTATATATTCTGAAAGTACGTTTCGATACCTTTCAATTGATGTGGTTCTCCATACTGCGTCCATTTTAGTTTTTGCGCAATATGGCGTTTTCTACCCAGAGTCCCCACTGTCACTGAGACTTGCAATGAAAATCGAGAAAATCCGTTAGGCGAAAGTTTGGTTTTCGGCATAAGGTGTATATATTCTGAAAGTACATTTCGAGACCTTTCAATTGATGTAGGTCTCCATACTGCGTTTATTTTAGTTTTTGCGCAATATGGCGTTTTTTACACAGAGTCCCCACTGTCACTGAGACTTGCAATGAAAATCGAGAAAATCCGTTAGGCGAAAGTTTGGTTTTCGGCATAAGGTGTATATATTCTGAAAGTACATTTCGAGACCTTTCAATTGATGTGGGTCTCCATACTGCGTCCATTTTAGTTTTTGCGCAATATGACGTTTTCTACACAGAGTCCCCACTGTCACTGAGACTTGCAATGAAAATCGAGAAAATCCGTTAGGCGAAAGTTTGGTTTTCGGCTCAAGGTGTATATATTCTGAAAGTACATTTCGAGACCTTTCAATTGATGTGGGTCTCCATACTGCGTCCATTTTAGTTTTTGCGCAATATGACGTTTTCCACACAGAGTCTCCACTGTCACTGGACCTTCCAATTGATGTGGGTCTCCATACTGCGTCCATTTTAGTTTTTGCGCAATATGGCGTTTTCTACACAGAGTCCCCACTGTCACTGAGACTTGCAATGAAAATCGTGTATAAGGTGTATAAGGTGCATATATTCTGAAAGTACATTTCGAGACCTTTCAATTGATGTGGGTCTCCATACTGCGTCCGTTTTAGTTTTTGGGCAATATGACGTTTTCTACACAGAGTCCCCACTGTCACTGAGACTTGCAATGAAAATCGAGAAAATCCGTTAGGCGAAAGTTTGTTTTTCGGCATAAGGTTTATATATTCTGAAAGTAAATTTCGAGACCATTCAATTGATGTGGGTCTCCATACTGCGTCCATTTTAGTTTTTGCGCAATATGACGTTTTCTACACAGAGTCCCCACTGTCACTGGGACTTGAAATGAAAATCGAGAAAATCCGTTAGGCGAAAGTTTGTTCTTCGGCATAAGGTGTACATATTCTGTTTTGCGCAATATGACGTTTTCTACACAGAGTACTGGGACTTGCAATTTTATACACAGAGTTTCACTTGATGTGGGTCACTGTCACTGGGTCACTTGCAATGAAAATCGTGTATAAGGTGTATATATATATTCTGAAAGCAGGTTTCGAGACCTTTCACTTGATGTGGGTCTCCATACTGCGTCCATTTTAGTTTTTGCGCAATATGGCGTTTTCTACACAGAGTCCCCACTGTCACTGAGACTTGCAATGAAAATCGTGTATAAGGTGTATAAGGTGCATATATTCTGAAAGTACATTTCGAGACCTTTCAATTGATGTGGGTCACCATACTGCGTCCATTTTAGTTTTTGCGCAATATGACGTTTTTGTACACAGAGTCCCCACTGTCACTGAGACTTGCAATGAAAATCGAGAAAATCCGTTAGGCGAAAGTTTGTTTTTCGGCATAAGGTGCATATATTCTGAAAGTACGTTTCGATACCTTTCAATTGATGTTGTTCTCCATACTGCGTCCATTTTAGTTTTTGCGCAATATGACGTTTTCTACACAGAGTCCCCACTGTCACTGAGACTTGCAATGCAAATCGAGAAAATCCGTTAGCCGAAAGTTTGGTTTTCGACATAAGGTGTATATATTCTGAAAGTACATTTCGAGACCTTTCAATTGATGTGGGTCTCCATACTGCGTTTATTTTAGTTTTTGCGCAATATGGCGTTTTTTACACAGAGTCCCCACTGTCACTGAGACTTGCAATGAAAATCGAGAAAATCCGTTAGGCGAAAGTTTGGTTTTCGGCACAAGGTGTATATATTCTGAAAGTACATTTCGAGACCTTTCAATTGATGTGGGTCTCCATACTGCGTCCATTTTAGTTTTTGCGCAATATGACGTTTTCTACACAGAGTCTCCACTGTCACTGGACCTTCCAATTGATGTGGGTCTCCATACTGCGTCCATTTTAGTTTTTGCGCAATATGACGTTTTCTACACAGAGTCCCCACTGTCACTGAGACTTGCAATGAAACTCGAGAAAATCCGTTAGGCGAAAGTTTGGTTTTCGGCACAAGGTGTATATATTCTGAAAGTACATTTCGAGACCTTTCAATAGATGTAAGTCTCCATACTGCGTCCATTTGAGTTTTTGCGCAATTTGGCGTTTTCTACCCAGAGTCCCCACTGTCACTGAGACTTGCAATGAAAATCGAGAAAATCCGTTAGGCGAAGGTTCGAGACCTTTCAATTGATGTGGGTCTCCATACTGCGTCCATTTTAGTTTTTGCGCAATATGGCGTTTTCTACACAGAGTCCCCACTGTCACCGAGACCTTTCAATTGATGTGGGTCTCCATACTGCGTCCATTTTAGTTTTTGCGCAATATGGCGTTTTCTACACAGAGTCCCCACTGTCACTGGGACTTGAAATGAAAATCGAGAAAATCCGAGAAAATCGAGAAAAAGGTGTACATATTCTGTTTTGCGCAATATGACGTTTTCTACACAGAGTCTTCACTGTCACTGGGACTTGCAATGAAAATCGAGGTGTATATATTCTGAAAGCAGGTTTCGAGACCTTTCACTTGATGTGGGTCTCCATACTGCGTCCATTTTAGTTTTTGCGCAATATGGCGTTTTCTACACAGAGTCCCCACTGTCACTGAGACTTGCAATGAAAATCGTGTATAAGGTGTATAAGGTGCATATATTCTGAAAGTACATTTCGAGACCTTTCAATTGATGTGGGTCACCATACTGCGTCCATTTTAGTTTTTGCGCAATATGACGTTTTTGTACACAGAGTCCCCACTGTCACTGAGACTTGCAATGAAAATCGAGAAAATCCGTTAGGCGAAAGTTTGTTTTTCGGCATAAGGTGCATATATTCTGAAAGTACGTTTCGATACCTTTCAATTGATGTTGTTCTCCATACTGCGTCCATTTTAGTTTTTGCGCAATATGACGTTTTCTACACAGAGTCCCCACTGTCACTGAGACTTGCAATGCAAATCGAGAAAATCCGTTAGCCGAAAGTTTGGTTTTCGACATAAGGTGTATATATTCTGAAAGTACATTTCGAGACCTTTCAATTGATGTGGGTCTCCATACTGCGTCCATTTTAGTTTTTGCGCAATATGGCGTTTTTTACACAGAGTCCCCACTGTCACTGAGACTTGCAATGAAAATCGAGAAAATCCGTTAGGCGAAAGTTTGGTTTTCGGCATAAGGTGTATATATTCTGAAAGTACATTTCGAGACCTTTCAATTGATGTGGGTCTCCATACTGCGTCCATTTTAGTTTTTGCGCAATATGACGTTTTCTACACAGAGTCCCCACTGTCACTGAGACTTGCAATGAAAATCGAAAAATCCGTTAGATTTGTTTTTCGGCATAAGGTGTATATATTCTGAAAGTACATTTCGAGACCTTTCAATTGATGTGGGTCTCCATACTGCGTCCATTTTAGTTTTTGCGCAATATGGCGTTTTCTACACAGAGTCCCCACTGTCAATGATGTGGGTCTCTTGTTTTTGCAATGAAACTCGAGAAAATCGTTAGGCGAAAGTTTGTTCTTCGGCATAAGGTTATTCTGTTTTGCGCAATATGACGTTTTCTACACAGAGTCTTCACTGTCACACTTGCAATGAAAATCGAGGTGTATATATTCTGAAAGTACATTTCGAGACCTTTCAATTGATGTGGGTCTCCATACTGCGTCCATTTTAGTTTTTGCGCAATATGGCGTTTTCTACACAGAGTCCCCACAGTCACTGAGACTTGCAATGAAAATCGTGTATAAGGTGTATAAGGTGCATATATTCTGAAAGTACATTTCGAGACCTTTCAATTGATGTGGGTCTCCATACTGCGTCCGTTTTAGTTTTTGGGCAATATGACGTTTTCTACACAGAGTCCCCACTGTCACTGAGACTTGCAATGAAAATCGAGAAAATCCGTTAGGCGAAAGTTTGTTTTTCGGCATAAGGTTTATATATTCTGAAAGTAAATTTCGAGACCATTCAATTGATGTGGGTCTCCATACTGCGTCCATTTTAGTTTTTGCGCAATATGACGTTTTCTACACAGAGTCCCCACTGTCACTGGGACTTGAAATGAAAATCGAGAAAATCCGTTAGGCGAAAGTTTGTTCTTCGGCATAAGGTGTACATATTCTGTTTTGCGCAATATGACGTTTTCTACACAGAGTCTTCACTGTCACTGGGACTTGCAATGAAAATCGAGGTGTATATATTCTGAAAGCAGGTTTCGAGACCTTTCACTTGATGTGGGTCTCCATACTGCGTCCATTTTAGTTTTTGCGCAATATGGCGTTTTCTACACAGAGTCCCCACTGTCACTGAGACTTGCAATGAAAATCGTGTATAAGGTGTATAAGGTGCATATATTCTGAAAGTACATTTCGAGACCTTTCAATTGATGTGGGTCACCATACTGCGTCCATTTTAGTTTTTGCGCAATATGACGTTTTTGTACACAGAGTCCCCACTGTCACTGAGACTTGCAATGAAAATCGAGAAAATCCGTTAGGCGAAAGTTTGTTTTTCGGCATAAGGTGCATATATTCTGAAAGTACGTTTCGATACCTTTCAATTGATGTTGTTCTCCATACTGCGTCCATTTTAGTTTTTGCGCAATATGACGTTTTCTACACAGAGTCCCCACTGTCACTGAGACTTGCAATGCAAATCGAGAAAATCCGTTAGCCGAAAGTTTGGTTTTCGACATAAGGTGTATATATTCTGAAAGTACATTTCGAGACCTTTCAATTGATGTGGGTCTCCATACTGCGTTTATTTTAGTTTTTGCGCAATATGGCGTTTTTTACACAGAGTCCCCACTGTCACTGAGACTTGCAATGAAAATCGAGAAAATCCGTTAGGCGAAAGTTTGTTTTTCGGCATAAGGTGTATATATTCTGAAAGTACATTTCGAGACCTTTCAATTGATGTGGGTCTCCATACTGCGTCCATTTTAGTTTTTGCGCAATATGACGTTTTCTACACAGAGTCCCCACTGTCACTGAGACTTGCAATGAAAATCGAGAAAATCCGTTAGGCGAAAGTTTGGTTTTCGGCATAAGGTGTATATATTCTGAAAGTACATTTCGAGACCTTTCAATTGATGTGGGTCTCCATACTGCGTCCATTTTAGTTTTTGCGCAATATGACGTTTTCTACACAGAGTCTCCACTGTCACTGGACCTTCCAATTGATGTGGGTCTCCATACTGCGTCCATTTTAGTTTTAGTTTGGGACTTGCAATGAAAATCGAGAAAATCCGTTAGGCGATAGTTTTTTTTTCGGCATAAGGTGTATATATTCTGAAAGTACATTTCGAGACCTTTCAATTGATGTGGGTCTCCATACTGCGTCCATTTTAGTTTTTGCGCAATATGACGTTTTCTACACAGAGTCCCCACTGTCACTGGGACTTGCAATGAAAATCGAGAAAATCCGTTAGGCGAAAGTTTGTTCTTCGGCATAAGGTGTACATATTCTGTTTTGCGCAATATGACGTTTTCTACACAGAGTCTTCACTGTCACTGGGACTTGCAATGAAAATCGAGGTGTATATATTCTGAAAGCAGGTTTCGAGACCTTTCAATTGATGTGGGTCTCCATACTGCGTCCATTTTAGTTTTTGCGCAATATGACGTTTTCTACACAGAGTCCCCACTGTCACTGACTTGCAATGAAAATCGTGTATAAGGTGTATGAGGTATATATATTCTGAAAGTACATTTCGAGACTTTTTAACTGATGTGGTTCTGAATACTGCGTCCATTTTAGTTTTTGCGCAATATGACGTTTTTTTACACAGAGTCCCCACTGTCACTGAGACTTGCAATGAAAATCGAGAAAATCCGTTAGGCGAAAGTTTGTTTTTCGACATAAGGTGTATATATTCTGAAAGTACGTTTCGAGACCTTTCATCTGATGTGTGTCTCCATACTGCGTCCATTTTAGTTTTTGCACAATATGACGTTTTCTACACAGAGTCTCCACTGTCACTGGGACTTGCAATGAAAATCGAGAAAATCCGTTAGGCGAAAGTTTGGTTTTCGGCATAAGGTGTATATATTCTGAAAGTACATTTCGAGACCTTTCAATTGATGTGGGTCTCCATACTGCGTCCATTTTAGTTTTTGCGCAATATGGCGTTTTCTACACAGAGTCCCCACTGTCACTGAGACTTGCAATGAAAATCGAGAAAATCCGTTAGGCGAAAGTTTGTTTTTCGGCATAAGGTGTATATATTCTGAAAGTACATTTCGAGACCTTTCAATTGATGTGGGTCTCCATACTGCGTCCATTTTAGTTTTTGCGCAATATGACGTTTTCTACACAGAGTCCCCACTGTCACTGAGACTTGCAATGAAAATCGAGAAAATCCGTTAGGCGAAAGTTTGGTTTTCGGCATAAGGTGTATATATTCTGAAAGTACATTTCGAAACCCTTCAATGGATGTGGGTCTCCATACTGCGTCCATTTTAGTTTTTGCGCAATATGACGTTTTCTACACAGAGTCCCCACTGTCACTGAGCCTTGCAATGAAAATCGAGAAAATCCGTTAGGCGAAAGTTTGTTTTTCGGCATAAGGTGTATTTATTCAGAAAGTACATTTCGAGACCTTTCAATTGATGTGGGTCTCCATACTGCGTCCATTTTAGTTTTTGCGCAATATGACGTTTTCTACACAGAGTCCCCACTGTCACTGAGACTTGCAATGAAAATCGAGAAAATCCGTTAGGCGAAAGTTTGGTTTTCGGCATAAGGTGTGTATATTTTCTGAAAGTACATTTCGAGACCTTTCAATTGATGTGGGTCTCCATACTGCGTCCATTTTAGTTTTTGCGCAATATGACGTTTTCTACACAGAGTCTCCACTGTCACTGGGACTTGCAATGAAAATCGAGAAAATCCGTTAGCCGAAAGTTTGTTTTTTGGCATAAGGTGTTTATATTCTGAAAGTACATTTCGAGACCTTTCAATTGATGTGGGTCTCCATACTGCGTCCATTTTAGTTTTTGCGCAATATGACGTTTTCTACACAGAGTCCCCACTGTCACTGGGACTTGAAATGAAAATCGAGAAAATCCGTTAGGCGAAAGTTTGTTCTTCGGCATAAGGTGTACATATTCTGTTTTGCGCAATATGACGTTTTCTACACAGAGTCTTCACTGTCACTGGGACTTGCAATGAAAATCGAGGTGTATATATTCTGAAAGCAGGTTTCGAGACCTTTCACTTGATGTGGGTCTCCATACTGCGTCCATTTTAGTTTTTGCGCAATATGGCGTTTTCTACACAGAGTCCCCACTGTCACTGAGACTTGCAATGAAAATCGTGTATAAGGTGTATAAGGTGCATATATTCTGAAAGTACATTTCGAGACCTTTCAATTGATGTGGGTCACCATACTGCGTCCATTTTAGTTTTTGCGCAATATGACGTTTTTGTACACAGAGTCCCCACTGTCACTGAGACTTGCAATGAAAATCGAGAAAATCCGTTAGGCGAAAGTTTGTTTTTCGGCATAAGGTGCATATATTCTGAAAGTACGTTTCGATACCTTTCAATTGATGTTGTTCTCCATACTGCGTCCATTTTAGTTTTTGCGCAATATGACGTTTTCTACACAGAGTCCCCACTGTCACTGAGACTTGCAATGCAAATCGAGAAAATCCGTTAGCCGAAAGTTTGGTTTTCGACATAAGGTGTATATATTCTGAAAGTACATTTCGAGACCTTTCAATTGATGTGGGTCTCCATACTGCGTTTATTTTAGTTTTTGCGCAATATGGCGTTTTTTACACAGAGTCCCCACTGTCACTGAGACTTGCAATGAAAATCGAGAAAATCCGTTAGGCGAAAGTTTGTTTTTCGGCATAAGGTGTATATATTCTGAAAGTACGTTTCGAGACCTTTCAATTGATGTGGGTCTACATACTGCGTCCATTTTAGTTTTTGCGCAATATGGCGTTTTCTACACAGAGTCCCCACTGTCACTGAGACTTGCAATGAAAATCGAGAAAATCCGTTAGGCGAAAGTTTGGTTTTCGGCATCAAGGTGTATATATTCTGAAAGTACATTTCGAGACCTTTCAATTGATGTGGGTCTCCATACTGCGTCCATTTTAGTTTTTGCGCAATATGACGTTTTCTACACAGAGTCTCCACTGTCACTGGACCTTCCAATTGATGTGGGTCTCCAGTTTTTGCGCAATATGACGTTTTCTACCCAGAGTCCCCACTGTCACTGAGACTTGCAATGAAAATCGAGAAAATCCGTTAGGCGAAAGTTTGTTTTTCGGCATAAGGTGTATATATTCTGAAAGTACATTTCGAGACCTTTCAATTGATGTGGGTCTCCATACTGCGTCCATTTTAGTTTTTGCGCAATATGACGTTTTCTACACAGAGTCCCCACTGTCACTGGGACTTGAAATGAAAATCGAGAAAATCCGTTAGGCGAAAGTTTGTTCTTCGGCATAAGGTGTACATATTCTGTTTTGCGCAATATGACGTTTTCTACACAGAGTCTTCACTGTCACTGGGACTTGCAATGAAAATCGAGGTGTATATATTCTGAAAGCAGGTTTCGAGACCTTTCACTTGATGTGGGTCTCCATACTGCGTCCATTTTAGTTTTTGCGCAATATGGCGTTTTCTACACAGAGTCCCCACTGTCACTGAGACTTGCAATGAAAATCGTGTATAAGGTGTATAAGGTGCATATATTCTGAAAGTACATTTCGAGACCTTTCAATTGATGTGGGTCACCATACTGCGTCCATTTTAGTTTTTGCGCAATATGACGTTTTTGTACACAGAGTCCCCACTGTCACTGAGACTTGCAATGAAAATCGAGAAAATCCGTTAGTTGTTGTTCGCCATAAGGTACATTTCGAGACCTTTCAACTGATGTGGGTCTCCATACTGCGTCCATTTTAGTTTTTGCGCAATATGACGTTTTCTACACAGAGTCCCCACTGTCACTGAGACTTGCAATGAAAATCGAGAAAATCCGTTAGGCGAAAGTTTGGTTTTCGGCATAGGGTGTATATATTCTTACAGTACATTTCGAGACCTTTCAATTGATGTGGGTCTCCATACTGCGTCCATTTTAGTTTTTGCGCAATATGACGTTTTCTACACAGAGTCTCCACTGTCACTGGACCTTCCAATTGATGTGGGTCTCCATACTGCGTCCATTTTAGTTTTTGCGCACTATAGCGTTTTTTACACTGTCACTGAGACTTGCAATGAAAATCGAGAAAATCCGTTAGGCGAAAGTTTGTTTTTCGGCATAAGGTTTATATATTCTGAAAGTAAATTTCGAGACCATTCAATTGATGTGGGTCTCCATACTGCGTCCATTTTAGTTTTTGCGCAATATGACGTTTTCTACACAGAGTCCCCACTGTCACTGGGACTTGAAATGAAAATCGAGAAAATCCGTTAGGCGAAAGTTTGTTCTTCGGCATAAGGTGTACATATTCTGTTTTGCGCAATATGACGTTTTCTACACAGAGTCTTCACTGTCACTGGGACTTGCAATGAAAATCGAGGTGTATATATTCTGAAAGCAGGTTTCGAGACCTTTCACTTGATGTGGGTCTCCATACTGCGTCCATTTTAGTTTTTGCGCAATATGGCGTTTTCTACACAGAGTCCCCACTGTCACTGAGACTTGCAATGAAAATCGTGTATAAGGTGTATAAGGTGCATATATTCTGAAAGTACATTTCGAGACCTTTCAATTGATGTGGGTCACCATACTGCGTCCATTTTAGTTTTTGCGCAATATGACGTTTTTGTACACAGAGTCCCCACTGTCACTGAGACTTGCAATGAAAATCGAGAAAATCCGTTAGGCGAAAGTTTGGTTTTCGGCTCAAGGTGTATATATTCTGAAAGTACATTTCGAGACCTTTCAATTGATGTGGGTCTCCATACTGCGTCCATTTTAGTTTTTGCGCAATATGACGTTTTCTACACAGAGTCTCCACTGTCACTGGACCTTCCAATTGATGTGGGTCTCCATACTGCGTCCATTTTAGTTTTTGCGCACTATAGCGTTTTTTACACAGAGTCCCCACTGTCACTGTCAAATCCGTTAGGCGAAAGTTTGTTTTTCGGCATAAGGTTTATATATTTTGAAAGTAAATTTCTAGACCATTCAATTGATGTGGGTCTCCATACTGCGTCCATTTTAGTTTTTGCGCAATATGACGTTTTCTACACAGAGTCCCCACTGTCACTGGGACTTGAAATGAAAATCGAGAAAATCCGTTAGGCGAAAGTTTGTTCTTCGGCATAAGGTGTACATATTCTGTTTTGCGCAATATGACGTTTTCTACACAGAGTCTTCACTGTCACTGGGACTTGCAATGAAAATCGAGGTGTATATATTCTGAAAGCAGGTTTCGAGACCTTTCACTTGATGTGGGTCTCCATACTGCGTCCATTTTAGTTTTTGCGCAATATGGCGTTTTCTACACAGAGTCCCCACTGTCACTGAGACTTGCAATGAAAATCGTGTATAAGGTGTATAAGGTGCATATATTCTGAAAGTACATTTCGAGACCTTTCAATTGATGTGGGTCACCATACTGCGTCCATTTTAGTTTTTGCGCAATATGACGTTTTTGTACACAGAGTCCCCACTGTCACTGAGACTTGCAATGAAAATCGAGAAAATCCGTTAGGCGAAAGTTTGTTTTTCGGCACAAGGTGTATATATTCTGAAAGTACATTTCGAGACCTTTCAATTGATGTGGGTCTCCATACTGCGTCCATTTTAGCTTATGCGCAATATGATGTTTTCTACACAGAGTCCCCACTGTCACTGGGACTTGCAATGAAAATCGAGAAAATCCGTTAGGCGAAAGTTCGTTCTTCGGCATAAGGTGTACATATTCTGAAAGTATGTTTCGAGACCTTTCAATTGATGTGGGTCCCTATACTGCGTCCATTTTAGTTTTTGCGCAATATGACGTTTTCTACACAGAGTCCCCACTGTCAGAAAATCCGTTAAGCGAAATTTTGTTTTTCGGTATAAGGTGTATATATTCTGAAAGTACATTTCGAGACCTTTCAATTGACGTGGGTCTCCATACTGCGTCCATTTTAGTTTTTGCGCAATATGACGTTTTCTACACAGAGTCCCCACTGTCACCGAGACTTGCAATGAAACTCGAGAAAATCCGTTAGGCGAAAGTTTGGTTTTCGGCACAAGGTGTATATATTCTGAAAGTACATTTCGAGACCTTTCAATAGATGTAAGTCTCCATACTACCTCCATTTGAGTTTTTGCGCAATATGACGTTTTCTACACAGAGTCCCCACTGTCACTGAGACTTGCAATGCAAATCGAGAAAATCCGTTAGCCGAAAGTTTGGTTTTCGAAATAAGGTGTATATATTCTGAAAGTACATTTCGAGACATTTCAATTGATGTGGGTCTCCATACTGCGTTTATTTTAGTTTTTGCGCAATATGGCGTTTTTTACACAGAGTCCCCACTGTCACTGAGACTTGCAATGAAAAACGAGAAAATCCGTTAGGCGAAAGTTTGTTTTTCGGCATAAGGTGTATATATTCTGAAAGTACATTTCGAGACCTTTCAATTGACGTGGGTCTAAATACTGCGTCCATTTTAGTTTTTGCGCAATAGGACGTTTTCTACACAGAGTCCCCACTGTCACTGAGACTTGCAATGAAAATCGAGAAAATCCGTTAGGCGAAAGTTTGGTTTTCGGCTCAAGGTGTATATATTCTGAAAGTACATTTCGAGACCTTTCAATTGATGTGGGTCTCCATACTGCGTCCATTTTAGTTTTTGCGCAATATGACGTTTTCTACACAGAGTCTCCACTGTCACTGGACCTTCCAATTGATGTGGGTCTCCATACTGCGTCCATTTTAGTTTTTGCGCACTATAGCGTTTTTTACACAGAGTCCCCACTGTCACTGAGACTTGCAATGAAAATCGAGAAAATCCGTTAGGCGAAAGTTTGTTTTTCGGCATAAGGTTTATATATTCTGAAAGTAAATTTCGAGACCATTCAATTGATGTGGGTCTCCATACTGCGTCCATTTTAGTTTTTGCGCAATATGACGTTTTCTACACAGAGTCCCCACTGTCACTGGGACTTGAAATGAAAATCGAGAAAATCCGTTAGGCGAAAGTTTGTTCTTCGGCATAAGGTGTACATATTCTGTTTTGCGCAATATGACGTTTTCTACACAGAGTCTTCACTGTCACTGGGACTTGCAATGAAAATCGAGGTGTATATATTCTGAAAGCAGGTTTCGAGACCTTTCTTGATGTGGGTCTCCATACTGCGTCCATTTTAGTTTTTGCGCAATATGGCGTTTTCTACACAGAGTCCCCACTGTCACTGAGACTTGCAATGAAAATCGTGTATAAGGTGTATAAGGTGCATATATTCTGAAAGTACATTTCGAGACCTTTCAATTGATGTGGGTCACCATACTGCGTCCATTTTAGTTTTTGCGCAATATGACGTTTTTGTACACAGAGTCCCCACTGTCACTGAGACTTGCAATGAAAATCGAGAAAATCCGTTAGGCGAAAGTTTGTTTTTCGGCATAAGGTGCATATATTCTGAAAGTACGTTTCGATACCTTTCAATTGATGTTGTTCTCCATACTGCGTCCATTTTAGTTTTTGCGCAATATGACGTTTTCTACACAGAGTCCCCACTGTCACTGAGACTTGCAATGCAAATCGAGAAAATCCGTTAGCCGAAAGTTTGGTTTTCGAAATAAGGTGTATATATTCTGAAAGTACATTTCGAGACATTTCAATTGATGTGGGTCTCCATACTGCGTTTATTTTAGTTTTTGCGCAATATGGCGTTTTTTACACAGAGTCCCCACTGTCACTGAGACTTGCAATGAAAAACGAGAAAATCCGTTAGGCGAAAGTTTGTTTTTCGGCATAAGGTGTATATATTCTGAAAGTACATTTCGAGACCTTTCAATTGATGTGGGTCTAAATACTGCGTCCATTTTAGTTTTTGCGCAATATGACGTTTTCTACACAGAGTCCCCACTGTCACTGAGACTTGCAATGAAAATCGAGAAAATCCGTTAGGCGAAAGTTTGGTTTTCGGCTCAAGGTGTATATATTCTGAAAGTACATTTCGAGACCTTTCAATTGATGTGGGTCTCCATACTGCGTCCATTTTAGTTTTTGCGCAATATGACGTTTTCTACACAGAGTCTCCACTGTCACTGGACCTTCCAATTGATGTGGGTCTCCATACTGCGTCCATTTTAGTTTTTGCGCACTATAGCGTTTTCTACACAGAGTCCCCACTGTCACTGAGACTTGCAATGAGAATCGAGAAAATCCGTCAGGCGAAAGTTTGTTTTTCGGCATAAGGTTTATATATTCTGAAAGTAAATTTCGAGACCATTCAATTGATGTGGGTCTCCATACTGCGTCCATTTTAGTTTTTGCGCAATATGACGTTTTCTACACAGAGTCCCCACTGTCACTGGGACTTGAAATGAAAATCGAGAAAATCCGTTAGGCGAAAGTTTGTTCTTCGGCATAAGGTGTACATATTCTGTTTTGCGCAATATGACGTTTTCTACACAGAGTCTTCACTGTCACTGGGACTTGCAATGAAAATCGAGGTGTATATATTCTGAAAGCAGGTTTCGAGACCTTTCACTTGATGTGGGTCTCCATACTGCGTCCATTTTAGTTTTTGCGCAATATGGCGTTTTCTACACAGAGTCCCCACTGTCACTGAGACTTGCAATGAAAATCGTGTATAAGGTGTATAAGGTGCATATATTTCTGAAAGTACATTTCGAGACCTTTCAATTGATGTGGGTCACCATACTGCGTCCATTTTAGTTTTTGCGCAATATGACGTTTTTGTACACAGAGTCCCCACTGTCACTGAGACTTGCAATGAAAATCGAGAAAATCCGTTAGGCGAAAGTTTGGTTTTCGGCACAAGGTGTATATATTCTGAAAGTACATTTCGAGACCTTTCAATTGATGTGGGTCTCCATACTGCGTCCATTTTAGTTTTTGCGCAATATGACGTTTTCTACACAGAGTACTGTCACTGGACCTTGCCAATGAAAATGTGGGTCTCCATAATTTTAGTTTTTGCGCACTATAGCGTTTTTTACACAGAGTCCCCACTGTCACTGTCAAATCCGTTAGGCGAAAGTTTGTTTTTGGCATAAGGTTTATATATTCTGAAAGTAAATTTCGAGACCATTCAATTGATGTGGGTCTCCATACTGCGTCCATTTTAGTTTTTGCGCAATATGACGTTTTCTACACAGAGTCCCCACTGTCACTGGGACTTGAAATGAAAATCGAGAAAATCCGTTAGGCGAAAGTTTGTTCTTCGGCATAAGGTGTACATATTCTGTTTTGCGCAATATGACGTTTTCTACACAGAGTCTTCACTGTCACTGGGACTTGCAATGAAAATCGAGGTGTATATATTCTGAAAGCAGGTTTCGAGACCTTTCACTTGATGTGGGTCTCCATACTGCGTCCATTTTAGTTTTTGCGCAATATGGCGTTTTCTACACAGAGTCCCCACTGTCACTGAGACTTGCAATGAAAATCGTGTATAAGGTGTATAAGGTGCATATATTCTGAAAGTACATTTCGAGACCTTTCAATTGATGTGGGTCACCATACTGCGTCCATTTTAGTTTTTGCGCAATATGACGTTTTTGTACACAGAGTCCCCACTGTCACTGAGACTTGCAATGAAAATCGAGAAAATCCGTTAGGCGAAAGTTTGTTTTTCGGCACAAGGTGTATATATTCTGAAAGTACATTTCGAGACCTTTCAATTGATGTGGGTCTCCATACTGCGTCCATTTTAGCTTATGCGCAATATGATGTTTTCTACACAGAGTCCCCACTGTCACTGGGACTTGCAATGAAAATCGAGAAAATCCGTTAGGCGAAAGTTCGTTCTTCGGCATAAGGTGTACATATTCTGAAAGTATGTTTCGAGACCTTTCAATTGATGTGGGTCCCTATACTGCGTCCATTTTAGTTTTTGCGCAATATGACGTTTTCTACACAGAGTCCCCACTGTCAGAAAATCCGTTAAGCGAAATTTTGTTTTTCGGTATAAGGTGTATATATTCTGAAAGTACATTTCGAGACCTTTCAATTGACGTGGGTCTCCATACTGCGTCCATTTTAGTTTTTGCGCAATATGACGTTTTCTACACAGAGTCCCCACTGTCACCGAGACTTGCAATGAAACTCGAGAAAATCCGTTAGGCGAAAGTTTGGTTTTCGGCACAAGGTGTATATATTCTGAAAGTACATTTCGAGACCTTTCAATAGATGTAAGTCTCCATACTACCTCCATTTGAGTTTTTGCGCAATATGACGTTTTCTACACAGAGTCCCCACTGTCACTGAGACTTGCAATGCAAATCGAGAAAATCCGTTAGCCGAAAGTTTGGTTTTCGAAATAAGGTGTATATATTCTGAAAGTACATTTCGAGACATTTCAATTGATGTGGGTCTCCATACTGCGTTTATTTTAGTTTTTGCGCAATATGGCGTTTTTTACACAGAGTCCCCACTGTCACTGAGACTTGCAATGAAAAACGAGAAAATCCGTTAGGCGAAAGTTTGTTTTTCGGCATAAGGTGTATATATTCTGAAAGTACATTTCGAGACCTTTCAATTGACGTGGGTCTAAATACTGCGTCCATTTTAGTTTTTGCGCAATAGGACGTTTTCTACACAGAGTCCCCACTGTCACTGAGACTTGCAATGAAAATCGAGAAAATCCGTCAGGCGAAAGTTTGGTTTTCGGCTCAAGGTGTATATTCCTTTCAATTGATGTGGGTCTCCATACTGCGTCCATTTTAGTTTTTGCGCAATATGACGTTTTCTACACAGAGTCTCCACTGTCACTGGACCTTCCAATTGATGTGGGTCTCCATACTGCGTCCATTTTAGTTTTTGCGCACTATAGCGTTTTTTACACAGAGTCCCCACTGTCACTGAGACTTGCAATGAAAATCGAGAAAATCCGTTAGGCGAAAGTTTGTTTTTCGGCATAAGGTTTATATATTCTGAAAGTAAATTTCGAGACCATTCAATTGATGTGGGTCTCCATACTGCGTCCATTTTAGTTTTTGCGCAATATGACGTTTTCTACACAGAGTCCCCACTGTCACTGGGACTTGAAATGAAAATCGAGAAAATCCGTTAGGCGAAAGTTTGTTCTTCGGCATAAGGTGTACATATTCTGTTTTGCGCAATATGACGTTTTCTACACAGAGTCTTCACTGTCACTGGGACTTGCAATGAAAATCGAGGTGTATATATTCTGAAAGCAGGTTTCGAGACCTTTCACTTGATGTGGGTCTCCATACTGCGTCCATTTTAGTTTTTGCGCAATATGGCGTTTTCTACACAGAGTCCCCACTGTCACTGAGACTTGCAATGAAAATCGTGTATAAGGTGTATAAGGTGCATATATTCTGAAAGTACATTTCGAGACCTTTCAATTGATGTGGGTCACCATACTGCGTCCATTTTAGTTTTTGCGCAATATGACGTTTTTGTACACAGAGTCCCCACTGTCACTGAGACTTGCAATGAAAATCGAGAAAATCCGTTAGGCGAAAGTTTGTTTTTCGGCATAAGGTGCATATATTCTGAAAGTACGTTTCGATACCTTTCAATTGATGTTGTTCTCCATACTGCGTCCATTTTAGTTTTTGCGCAATATTATGTTTTCCACACAGAGCCCCCACTGTCACTGAGACTTGCAATGAAAATCGAGAAAAAGTTTGGTTTTCGTCCCCACTGTCACTGAGACATAAGGTATATATATGCTGATAGTACATTTCGAGACCTTTCAACTGATGTGGGTCTCCATACTGCGTTTATTTTAGTTTTTGCGCAATATGGCGTTTTTTACACAGAGTCCCCACTGTCACTGAGACTTGCAATGAAAAACGAGAAAATCCGTTAGGCGAAAGTTTGTTTTTCGGCATAAGGTGTATATATTCTGAAAGTACATTTCGAGACCTTTCAATTGATGTGGGTCTCCATACTGCGTCCATTTTAGTTTTTGCGCAATATGACGTTTTCTACACAGAGTCCCCACTGTCACTGAGACTTGCAATGAAAATCGAGAAAATCCGTTAGGCGAAAGTTTGGTTTTCGGCTCAAGGTGTATATATTCTGAAAGTACATTTCGAGACCTTTCAATTGATGTGGGTCTCCCTACTGCGTCCATTTTAGTTTTTGCGCAATATGACGTTTTCTACACAGAGTCTCCACTGTCACTGGACCTTCCAATTGACCTTCCAATTGAGAAAATCCGTTAGGCGAAAGTTTGTTTTTCGGCATAAGGTTTATATATTCTGAAAGTAAATTTCGAGACCATTCAATTGATGTGGGTCTCCATACTGCGTCCATTTTAGTTTTTGCGCAATATGACGTTTTCTACACAGAGTCCCCACTGTCACTGGGACTTGAAATGAAAATCGAGAAAATCCGTTAGGCGAAAGTTTGTTCTTCGGCATAAGGTGTACATATTCTGTTTTGCGCAATATGACGTTTTCTACACAGAGTCTTCACTGTCACTGGGACTTGCAATGAAAATCGAGGTGTATATATTCTGAAAGCAGGTTTCGAGACCTTTCACTTGATGTGGGTCT
>NW_026878404.1:0-23732 GCF_032173495.1 Musca vetustissima | reverse complement strand
CAATCAATGTTTCATTGATTGTTTGTCGGAGATCAATGAAAAGATTCACAATCTTAAGTCGGTGAAATCTCCCTCTGAAAATCCTGTCGTCGTTAATGCTAGCACACCGCAATACACTCCGAATCTTTCACAAATCGGTATTGAATTTAATCAACTTCCTGCTGAAATTAATAGCTCAAGTAATAGTTTGAATATAAATATCCCAAATTCATCAAATATTGTTCAAACAGAAATTCCAAATCCTGCAGAAGTTTCCATTTCTAATTGGAGTTTGCCTCCAATAGTTTCAAATACCATGCATAACCTCAACATAGCACCGTGTGAGATTGAGGAGTTTCATGGAGACTTCTTATCGTGGCCCACATTCCGGGATCTTTTCTCAGCTATATTTATTACTAACTCTCGCCTAAGTGACATTGAGAGGCTTAATGTTGCAGCAAAGGTGCGATCTAACACAACACGGAAACTCGACGTCGAAAAGCTGCAAACACAACAGGTAGCCGAGGCCTACTCCGCTCAACTTACCCATCTGCTTGAAGAAAGCACTTCTTGCCCCGATAATAATATAGAAACACAATGGCAAAGAATTGCCCACTCCCTACAAACTGCAGCAAAAAGAACAATTGGGTACCAAGAACCACCACCAAGAAACCCATGGTACGATCAGAAGTGTCGTAATGCTACTGTGTCCCGTGCACAAAAACGGAGACAAGACGATATGTGCCAACTATATAATAATAAGTCGCTTCCCATAGCATATAAATTGCTATCCAGTGTGCTGTGGGAACGATTGAAGCCAATGGTCAATGACATCATCGGACCATACCAATGCGGCTTCAGACTTAGCAAATCCACCATTGACCAGATTTTCCCTCTGCGCCAAATCCTGGAAAAAATCCACGAAAAACACATCGACACATACCACCAATTTGTCGACTATGAAGCCGCATTCGACAGCCATATCCGTTCAGAGGTGTTTAAAGCCATGCCTGTGTTCGGCATTCCTGCAAAATTAATACAGCTATGCAGGATAACTTTAAGTGGCACAAGGTCAACAGTTAAAGTAGGAAAGGACCTATCGGAGCCCTTCAATACCGAACGAGGATTCAGACAAGGTCACAGTTTGTCGTGTGATCTTTTTAACATACCGCTGGAAAAGGTCATACGAGACGCAAAGGTGAACAGAAATGGCACTCTGTACACCAAACAACACATGTTACTCGCCTACACCGATGACATCGATATAATGGGTCAAACATTGCGAGCGGTAACAGCCACCTTTGAACAAATTGAAAAGGAGTCTGCCAAAGTGGGTCTGGCTGTAAACGGCGAGAAGACCAAGCTGATGGTATCAACGCGCAAGACGTCCAGTAGACTCGGACCAACTGTGGAACTTGAGAACTACAGCTTCGAGGTAGTTAAAGACTTTATATACCTTGGTACCGCCATAAATAAAACGAATGACATCAGTTTTGAAATTCGGAGAAGGATTGGGATGGCCAACAGATGCTACTATGGTCTAAGTAAGCAGTTTAGAAACAATACCACCTCCCGCCAGATCAAACTCACACTTTACAAGACGCTGATACTACCCGTGCTATTATATGGATCAGAAACAAGCAGATGAAGCAGCTCTTGGGGTGTTTGAGAGAAAAATTCTCCGAAAGATCTACGGGCCGATCTGCGTCGACGGTGAATATCGGCGTCGAATGAACCACGAGCTTTACAATTTATACGCGGACATCGACATAGTCAGTCGTATTGAGCTGCAGCGACTATGGTGGCTAGGCCATGTTGTCCGGATGAATGAAAATGCCCCAGCTCAAAAGGCATATAAAATGACCCTACTGATGGTTCCCGTAGAAGGGGAAGGCCACGAATTAGATGGAAAGACCAAGTAGAAAACAACATCTTGGAAAGTCCCTATAAAGTTTTCGATTTGAACGAAGCTTGGCACATCGTACTGAATTAAGTCTAAAATGATGTATGCAAAGTTTCGTGAAAATCGGTCAGGTTTAGATATAGCTCCGATATATATTTTCGTCCGATTTAAGGCAAATGGTGCACCAAAGTCCCTAAATATATTTCGATTTGCACGAAATTTCGCACAGTGTACTGAATTCAGCGGAGAATGATGTGTGCTATGTTTTGTGAAAATCGGTTGAGATTTAGATATAGCTCCAATATATATTTTTGTCCGATTTAAGGTATATGGTGCACCAAAGTCCCTAAATATGTTTTGATTTGCACGAAATTTGGCACAGCGTACTGAATACAGCCGGGAATGATGTGTGCTAAGTTTTCGCATAGGACATTTATGTCTCCATCGGTTTTAATGTATTTTGAATGTCCACGTCATGTTAAGGGGTATAAAAAATCTCAGCCCGGCCAAATTTAACTAAGTTTTTAATAATGTTTATTTAAGTAATAATTTTAACTGTCCATTAATATACATGATAAACAGCCTATTAACAGCTTGTATATCAATACATATAATATTTCCTCCAATTATATCCGTAGTATTCTCTGAAGCTGAACAATTTCGACAATTTTAATCTAATACAAATTTATAACAGTAATTGTATTTAAATGTTAAAACTTTTCTGTAAATATGTTAATAGATCTACATTATAACAACGGTTTCCAATTACACGGTTTAGAGTATCTCATCAGAATCAGAGACCCATATATTTCTTTTCTGTTATGTAAAACAGAGACAATTTATGAACAATTACAACGACATCAGAATTCATGATAAATTTTTAATGACAACAAATCTCTCGACATTACCAGTTACTACGAAGAATTTCCATATTCAAGTATGCCGGAAAAATCACTGGCTCTAATGACACAACAAACACAAAAAAACGAAAGAAAAACATCCTGATTATGATGATGCCATAGATATGACATAGGACAATGAGAAAATCGACCATGAATGTGGAAATTTTTAAGCAGCTTACCAGTTTCACTTTTGTAAAGAGCCAAATTACCAAATTCGAATATCATCAAGTACGCAATGCGAGCTGGCTGGCTGGCCGACTGGTTGGATGGCGACAAGCGACCAAGCAAATGAGTGGTTTGGATGGATGATGACGATGACAATGCCCACAAATCACCACTTTTCTGCTTATTTTCCAATTTGTGAATTGTTCAGAGTATCTCTATTCAATGAATCCCATCCGCGGTATTCATTCGTTCCTCCAGTCATTCATTTGGGAGAAATGAAAAAAAAAAAAACAACGACGACAACAATAGCAACAAAAATTTGACAATACGTTTCCTTGAATTAAAGCACTCCATTTTCAATATGCTTTGAATATTTCGTTTGCCGAATGACAAGTCCTATTAGAATGTCATGTAGATGAAGAGAGGGCGGGGTGGGTTTGGTTGCTTTTTATCGTCCTCAGCATCATACTCATCCCCTGCTCCTTCCCGCAGTACCATTAAAACGGCTACAACAAGTAAAGAAGAATGTCAATGTCTACTTAAAAATTGAAAAGCACCAGTGGGAGTAGCAAACCATCGGAAGGACATTGACACAAACAACCGGCAGAGCTTATCATTATCAGCACCAGAACAGAAACCTGGACTTGGTAAAAGTCGTAAAATGCTTTGAATTATGGAAAACTACGAAAATGTCTCACAAAGAACAATTTTTTGTTGTTGTTTTCATTTTTGGAAATGAACGACCGAATGACCTGTGCACTGCTGCCAGCCTTCCTGCCTGCTCGGCTGGCTGGCCAAGTTAAGAGCGTAGAGCTGCTGTTGCTTGCATTCAAGCATACCAAATACCACCCAATTGAGGCAATTGGGTGGTAA
The DNA here is from genome assembly GCF_032173495.1 of Musca vetustissima. Lineage (NCBI taxonomy): Eukaryota > Metazoa > Arthropoda > Insecta > Diptera > Muscidae > Musca > Musca vetustissima. The sequence goes on along the minus strand of NW_026878404.1, from coordinate 19,910 downwards.
TTCCAACCATGCCAATCATTGTTTTCCCAGCTACATTGGCGTTTGCTATTCAAATGTGAGACAAGGGATTGAAGAGTGTTACCGCCTTTGCTTGAGATAGCGTTCGGTTAGAAGGTTGTTGTTGCCCTGGCTGCGATGGCCGTTACTGCCTCCAGAAAAGTACATTCGTTTTACTTGTTTGCTCGAATTGTTCATTTCGCCCGTGTTGTGTTTGTGTCATTTATGTGGGTCCGCTGCATTATGCATACAGCATGTGATGCTTTGTTTTCGGGCACAGTGGTTGCAAGGGATAATATTTTCCAAATTTTAGCTAGTAAAAAGTGCCCTGGATTGAGAGCTCGATGTGGTTCAAGTTGTCATGATGTACAATGATTCGCCAAAGGACATGGAACTCGTAGAAAAACTGCAAGCAAATCGTACACCAAGGCCAGAAAATCAAAGCACAACCCGTAAAGAAAGTTCAAAATCGGAAGGGGCCGAGTATATGATAACCTTCATCTCTTTGGGTAAATACAAGAGATGCTCAACTGTACAGCATCATTTAGATAGAATACACATAGCATATTTAAAGGACCATTGAAATGGAGTCGGATGAAAATAACTGCGTGAAGTACGTAGATATTTTAACTAAATTAAAACAACCCATACACATACCAATCTGCAATTAATGAAAAATTTATTTGGCATCGAGCAAAATATGTATAAGATCTATGTATAAATGGACGTATTTGAGGTATACTCCAAAACAGTGTGCTATCTCGACACAAAATCCAATACACGTTATTCTAAGTTCGATTTAGTACGTTGGGCACTAATTCGTCCTATGCGGACAGACATTAATTATTTGGTACATCATTTTGATGAAATCGGATGAAAATATATATGGAAGCTATATCTAAACCTGCATTTGCATAAATCCGACAAAAACGTATGAGTGAACTATATCTACATCTGAACCGATTTCAACAACAAAATATCGTGCAAAGAGGTTGCACCATTTACATACTATGGGACTAAAGTATAAATGTGAGCTATAGTTAAATCTGGACCGATTTCAAACTTAACAAAAAGCATTCTATATTAGATTCCATACCCGCTGCTAAATTTCCTGAATATAGAATAAACATAGAATCATCCGTGCACCATTTACATAAAATCGGACGAAAATATATATGGGAGCTATATTTAAATCGGAACCTATTTCAACAAAACTTCACGAATATCAACCTGTAGTAACTTCAATACACAAATCGGAAAACATTGACTGTATTGGAGAACCATACAATCAAAGTACATAAACTATATATGGGAAAGAAACTATATATGGGAACCATATCTAAATCTGAACCGATTGCAAAAACAAAACAAAAACAGTAAGGAAAGCAGTAAAGTCGGGCTGGGCCGATTATATGATACCCTTCACCACTTTGGGTATATTGTACATATGTATCCCCTCCAATGAACATACGCAAGTATTTCTGCAACCTATGATAAATTTAATTTCATTCGGGCAGATTTAAAGTCGACTTCGTACCATGGGACAAATTTATGAAAAACGACTTATAGCAAAATAAATACATGCTATTCGCTCGCCGCACTGTTAAAATTTTAATTTCATTTAGACATCCATTCAAAATACATATGGAAGCCATGACAGCATCTACGTCAATTTCAACATAACGCAATAACGTTATTCAAGTTCCAACTTGATACGTTGTGCAAAAAATCGTGTTAATCGGACAAACATTAGAAGGTTGGTGCACCATTTATGTAAAACCAGAACCAATTTTTCCGAAACTTAGCACACATCATTCAAGACTTAATTCAGTACGCTGTGCCAAATTTCATGCAAATCGAAAGGTATATAGGAACTTTGGTGCACCATTTACATAGAATCCGAAAAAACTATATATGGGAGCTATATCTAAATCTGAACCGATTTTCTCGAAACTTGGCGCACATCATTCTGGACCTAATTCAGTACGCTGTGCCAAATTTCATGCAAATCGAAAGGTATATAGGAACTTTGGTGCACCATTTACATAGAATCGGTAAAAAACTATATATGGGAGCTATATCTAAATCTGAACCGATTTTCGAAAGGTATATAGGAACTTTGGTGCACCATTTACATAGAATCAGAAAAAAACTATATATGGGAGCTATATCTAAATCTGAACCGATTTTCTCGAAACTTGGCACACCTCATTTCAGACCTAATTCAGTACACTATGCCAAATTTCGTGCAAATCGAATGATATATAGGACTTTGGTGTACCATTTACCTTAAAAAGGACGAACCTATATATGGAAGCTATATCTAAATATGAACCGATTTTTATGAAATTTTGCACACATCATTCTAGGCCTAATTCATTACGCTGTGCCAAATTTCGTGCAAATCGAAAGATATATAGGCACCGTTTACATTAAATCGGACGAAAATATATATGAGAGCTATATCTAAATCTGAACCGATTTTCCCAATTTCAATAGGGTTCGTCCTTGGGCCAAATAAGTGACTTGTGCCAAATTTCATCCGAATCGGATCATAAATGCGACCTGTACTTTGTTTACAATTTAACATCTACAGACGGACGGACATGCATAAATCGACTCAGAAAGTGATGCATATTCTCAAAAGGAACCATGTGTCTATCTCGTTTCCTTTTGCCTGTTACAAACATATGCACAAAGACATAATACCCTGTACCACATTGTGGTGAAGGGTAGAAAAATCACATACATCAATCTAGATTTAATTCAATACTCTGTGTAAAATGCTGTCTCAATCTGACCAATATTGGCAGTATGGTCCTCTATTTACAAACTATAGGAATAAACTATATATGGAGGCTATATCTGAATCTGACCCGGTTTCAACCAAACTTTGCATCCACCAATCTGAACTATGTCAGTACTCTTTGCCAAATTTTGTCTCTATGCGGCAAATATTGGGAGCTTGGTGCTCAATTAACATAAAATCGGACGAAACTGTATATGGGAACTATATCTAAATCTGAACTGATTTTCTATAATTTTAATAGGGTTCGTCCGTTGGCCGAATTTCATCCAAATCGGATCATAAAAGCGACCTGTACTTTGTTCACAAAAATACATGAACAGACGGACAGATAAAAGTGATTCTACGCATATTCTCAAAAGGAACCATGTGTATATCTCGTTTCATTTCGCCTGTTCCAAACATATGCACAATACCATGTACCAAAGTGAGGTGAAGGGCATAATGATTACACCCTTCACCACTCCTTCCGTCCGTCTGTCTGTCCATGTTAAATTGTAAACAAAATACAGATAGCCTTTTTGATTCGAATTTGATTAAATTTGGCATAGCTCTTTCATTTGGCTCAAGGACGAACCCTATAGAAATTGGGAAAAATCGGTTCAGATTTAGATATAACTCCCATATATATCTTCGTCCGATTTTATGTGAATAGTGCACCAAAGTCCCTTTTTATACTTCGATTGCCACGAAATTTGGCATAGTGTAATGAACTGAGTCAAGAATGATGAGTGGTAAGTTTCGGGAAAATCGATTAAGATTTTGATATAGTTCCCATATATATTTTAGTCCGATTTAATTTAAATGGTGTAACAAAGTCCCTATATAACTTTCGATTTGCACGAAATTTGGCATATCGTACTGATTTAAGTCTAGAACGATGAGTGTTAAGATTCGTGAAGATTCGGTTCAGATTTGGATATAGCTCATATACATATATATTCTTCATAGGCCAGAACACGTCCTACGTTCAAAATTTCGTGACAATTGGTCCAAAACTGTGTCCTGCATCGTGTTTACGGACGAATACACATGTAGATAGTCGAGATATGACGATCAGTATACTTAAAGGTGGGTCTAGGGCCGATATTTCGCGGCATGCACAATGCTATGTATTATAGTTGTGTAGGTTATAAACCTTCGGATTAGGATTCCTCGAAATTCTTGCATTTTAGCTATATATTATCTATGGCAGTATTACTGATATAATTGTGAGGGAAATTGTTGTCTAATATATTAACCCTGAATGGATCTTTTTGCTCCTTTTATCTAGAAATTATTGAAACCTCATTCATCAACGTATTTAGAAATATTCTACAAAAATGTTCACCATAAATTTTTACTATGAGTCTTAGAATAGGCCAAATCTCGAAAATTCGCCTAAACGTCAGATACCTTAAAAATATTAAAACTTATTTTAGGGTTAAAATCGATCATATTCTGAGTTTGCTCAAATAAATGTATGTGAAGAATCGTGTTTTGAAGAATCGTGCCGAAGCTCCTCTATAACGGCACCACACAATATTCGGTGTTTTGCAGTCTAGTCAGCTGCAATTTTGTATTTCGTTTTCGCATTGGGTGGGCAATGGTCCACTGTTTAAGGTAGCCCCCATATAACGGTACTCCCAATATTCGGTATTTGGAACCTCTTGACACATTTCAGTCTAATTGGCGGTAATAGAACACAAAAGTGGACTGAAAAGTTTACTTTTGTCCGTTTTTCTAGAGATCACAAGTATAAGGTGAACATCACATATTTTACACGGGGATCTAACCAACTACTTTGAATGGATGGTGTTATAACGATTGGTCAATATTTTGCGGGTCAAATGACCAAAGACTTATGTGTGTAAAATTTGCATTATATAGCGTTAATCTGCACTCTGGGAACATGATCCAGAGAAGTTGCCAATGTAAGAAAGAGGACCTATTTACCTTTAATATAAGATCAATTCTATTAATGGAAGACGTTGGATATGAGTGAAATACTAAAATTTTTAAATGGATCTGCATATTTTAATATTACCATTATAACACTAGAGGGTTCAAATATCACGAAATATAAGCCTGGATCGGAGTATAAATCAGCAGAAGGGTAATGCTCATTGGTAGTTGGTTGAGTATCATATGGTCGGTTCGTTCGAATATATTGCTCAGCTAATTGGTATTAATATAAGCCTATCTCCCATAGTCCCCACGAAGGCCAACTATATTTATCGGTATGCTCCAGGTACTAACCCAATTTTCTAACCAGAGTGCATGTAGTTTAGTAATTATGTTTTTCTTGGCTGTAATTTACCATGACATAGCCCCATAGAAAAGTAAAGGTAGATTTTAGACATTCATGGTGAACAGTTCGGCTCCATCAAATTTTACGTCGATTTTTGTCTGGATGGTGCATACAATAAATTTCGATTTTATTACATCTAGAACTTAACCAAAGCGAACAAATTTAGAAAACTTGTATATACAATACCAAAGAAATAGATTCACCAATTTGATCGAAACTTTTAATCTCCCAACAAATGGTAAACTCCTTGACAAAAACGTTTATATTACATTAAACGAATAGTGACTCTCAACTCGGGAACCCTTCACCATATACAAGAGGTTATTTTTTTGTAAAATCTGACCCAAATCTGACCAAAATCTTCCCAAATTTTCCTCTCAATCGTAAACCCATTGGTGCACTATTGGAAAATAGAACCAAACTATATATGGTAGCTATAACTAAATAGGAACCGGGTTTTAAAAAGTTCAACCCCCGTTGGGTGAAATAAATGAACTGCTGCAAATGTCACCCAATTCGGATAATGAAAGCAACATGTACTTTGTTGAATATGGACAGACCGACCTATCTCCATTTTTCTGTTTGTAAAATATGCATAGAATTACATGCTGTGTATTTTCCTTAACCACTGTGCTTCCACTTTGCCCATTCTAAACAACATTTAAAATGGGATAAACGTATCCCGGTACGCGAGTAAACACAACGCTTTTCTTTGCCGTTCAATTCGACTGTCATTTTCACTCACCCAATCCACTACCTTCGTCTATCTATCCATCCATTCCATTCCTTCATTTATCCCATCATTGACATTGTGTTTCTTTCGCTTTTGTAAAATTATTACCTCCAATTTTCCTGAGATTCCTGAGAATTCCCATCGGTGTATTGGGAATTTTGTGTGCAGTTGACAGTGTGTTTACACTATGTCTGGCATTTGCGATGTTTGTTGGTAATATGCTGAGTGTCACAAGCAGCGGATAGCTAATGGATGACGATGTCACGACAGTTGGGGGATGAAACCTGAGAATGGTTAAATGTCTACTAGTTCAATTTTCACATTACGGATTTACTTTCAAATTCAAATGCAATGCATTGTTCCATTTATACGGTCTAATGGATTTAAAATTTTCTGTTATCAGCCAGTGGTGTTTTTTTTTGGGTTTTTGTTTTTTGTAAATCTCATTGACGTTGACATTGAACAGCTGACTGGCTGCTTTGGGATATTGATTATTGCAATTATGTTAAAAAAGAAAGAATTTCGAATATTTTTATGACTGAAAAGTTTCAATTAGAAATGCTTTTAGCATTTTGCCCCCTCTTTTGCGGGCGATGAAGAAAGGTGATTATAAAGTCTTAGCGAGAATGTACTTTGACTTCTAAGGATGATGGCTTCAAAGTAGCTTAGGTTATGTAGGGTGAAAGGTCTCTTTGGTTCGAAGGATGGAAAACGCAAAATGATGGCATATTTATAAAAGTGGCATGTAATGGGAAGTTAAGTTCAAATGTGTGAGTAATTATATGTTTATTGTTGTGAGTTATTTTTTCCCAAATTTTATATTTTCTTAAAATGTATACAAAAACCAGTAAGGAAAGTAGTAAAGTTGGACTGGACCGACTATATAATACCTTTCACCACTTTGGCTATATTGTACATATGTATCCTTACAACTGTATTTCAATGTTCCCTCGAAGGAACATACTCATGCCTTTCTCCATCCTATGATAAATGTTATTTCATTCGGGCAGATTGAGAGTCGTCTGCGTATGGAAAACGATTTATAGCAAAATTTATACACGATACTGTTAAAAGTTTAATTTCAATCAGGCACCCGTTCAAAATACATATGAAAGCTATGGCTGCATCTGCACCAATTTCAACAAAACCCAATAAAGTCATTCAAGTCTCAATTTGATACATTGTGAAAATTTCGTGTCAATTAATTGCACCATTAACCTAAAATCAGACGAAAATATATATGGGAGCTATATCTAAATCTGAACCGATTTTCATGAAACTTAGCACACATCGAAACTTAATTCAGTACGCTATGCCAAATGTCGTGCAAATCGAAGAATATATAGGATCTTTGGTGCATCATTTACTTTAAATCGGAGGAAAATATATATGGGAGCTATATCTTAAGTTGCGCCGATTTTCAGGAAACATAACACACATCATTCTAGACATAATTCAGTACACTATACCAAAGTTCATGCAAATCGAGAGATATATAAGAACTTTGGTACACCATGTACAATAAATCGGACGAAAATATGTATGACAGATATATCTCACATCATTCTAGACCTAATTCATTACGCTATGCCAAATTTCGTGCAAATCTAAAGATATATAATTACTTTGTATATATATATATATATATATATATATATCTGGACCGATTTTCAGGAAACAACACACATCATTCTAATTTCGTGCTAATCGGATTATATATTTGGACTTTAGTACACCATTTACATTAAATCGGACGAAAATATATATGGGAACTATATTTAAATCCGGACCGATTTTCACGAAATTTAACACATATCATTCTAGACCTAATTTATTAGGTCCGAATTTCGTGTAAATCGAAAGATATATAGGGTCTTTGATACACCTTTTACATTAAATCGGACGGAAATATATATGGGAGATATATCTAAATCTGGACCGATTTTCAGAAAACTTTACACACATCATTCTAGATTAAATTCAGTAGGATATGTAAAATATTGTGCTAATCGAAAGATATATAGGAACTTTTGTACACCATTTTCATTAAATCGGATGAAAATATATATGGGAAAGATATTTAAATCCGGACCGATTTTAACGAAACTTAACACATATCATTCTAGACCTAATTTATTACGCTGTGCCGAATTTAGTGTAAATCGATAGATATATAGGGACATTAAATCGGACGATCATATATATGGGAGCTATATCTAAATCTGGACCGATTTTCAGGAAATTTAACACACATAATTCTAGAACTAATTCATTATGCTTTGCCAAATTTCGTGCAAATTGAAAGATATATGGGGACTTTGGTACACCATTTACATTAAATCGGACGAACATATATATGGGAGCTATATCTAAATCTGGACCAATTTTCAGGAAAGTTAACACACATAATTCTAGACGTAATCCATTACGCTATGCCAAATTTAGTGCAAATTGAAAGATATATGGGGACTTTGGTACACCATTTACATTAAATCGGACGAACATATATATGGGAGCTATATCTAGATCTGGACCAATTTTCAGGAAAGTTAACACACATAATTCTAGACGTAATCCATTACGCTATGCCAAATTTAGTGCAAATTGAAAGATATATGGGGACTTTGGTACACCATTTACATTAAATCGGACGTAAATATATATGGGAGCTATATCTAAATCTGAACCGATTTCCACAAAACTTAGCATACTTCATTCTAGGCTTAATTCAGTAGGCTGTGCAAAATTTCTTGCGAATCGAAAGGTACATAGAGACTTTGGTGCACCATTTACCTTAAATCGGACTAAAATATATATGGGAGCTATATCAAAATCAGAACCGATTTTTCCCAATTTGAATAGTGTTCGTCCTTGGACCAAATAAATGAGCTGTGACAATTGCATCCAATTCTAATCATAAATGCGACCTGTGCTTTGTTTCAGTTTAACGTGGACAGACGGACGGACGGACGGACATGCATAAATCGACTTAGAAAATTATTCTATGCATATTCTCAAAAGGAACCATGTGTCTATTTCGTTTCCATTTGCCTGTTACAAACATATGCACAAAGAAATAATACCATGTACTACAGTGTGGTGAAGGGTATAAAGAAACCAGTGAGGAAAGTAGTAAAGTCGGACTGGTCCGACTGTATTATACCCTTTACCACTTTGGGTATATTCTACATATGTATATTATCAGACGACGCCTTTTCGAATGAACATTGACATGAAATTGAACATACTTAAATATGTGACCTTTATCTATATGTGACCCGACTAACATCAATCCATACATATGCCATTCTGCAACCTATGATTAATTTCATTTTATTCGGGCAGATTTAGAGTCGTTTGCGTACAAACTTGGGACAAACTTAAGTAAATTAATTTAAATCCAAATTGACAAACTTAACACACATCATTCTAGACTTAATGCAGTACGATAAGCCAAATCTCGTGTAAATTGAAAGATATGCATAGACTTTGCTACACCATTAGATCGTATGAAAATATATATGTGAGCTATATTTCAGATTTCCGGGAAACTTAACACAGATCATTCTAGACTTAATTCAGCACGCTATGCTAAATTTCTGAACTGAACCGATTTTCACGAAACTTAACACAAATCATTCTATACTTAATTCAATACGCCATGCCAAATTTCATAGTAGTCGAAGGTTATAGAGGTGACTTTGGTGCTCCATTTACTTTAAATCGGTCGATTGTATATATGGGACCTATATGTAAATTTGAGCCGACTTTTCAATTTTTCATAACCAAATTCATCCAATTCGGATCATAAATGCGACCTGTACTTTGTTTACAATTTAACGTGGACCGACAGACAGAAAAACGGACGGACATGGATAAATCGATTCAGAAAGTGATTCTATGCATCTTCTCAAAAGGAACCATGTGCCTACCTCGTTTCCTTCAGCATGTTACAAACATATGCACAATGACAAAATACCCTGTACTACAGTGTGGTGAAGGTTATCAAAATTACGCGTCCCGAAAATGTATCTTACAGTAAAGTAAGATATAATTACTCCTTTGGAACAAAGAGCGCACCAAACAGTGGCTTTTTCTGAATGTAGTGGCCTCTCTTTAATTACTTGGGGCTTCTTAGAACCCCACCGAGAGAGTAAATCGCATCCTTGATAACGAAAATTGCCGTTCATAACCTGCACATTCCACGTATCTAGGACATGTGAATGGTAAGCAGGTTTCAGTTTTTTGGTGAGTTGGAATTTATATTGATGTGCCGTAAGATAGTCCCATTTCTTGAGATCCACGAGGAATCCAATACTACATAATATGCTCTAGATCAAGTTGTACACAACTACACGTTGATATCCTGAAAAATTTACCCCATTGGACGGCATTCAATCTCAGTACCTGTAATCTCTAATTTCCCTATTAAGCAATTCCCATGAAAAGGGGTTGTTTTTTCCCTCATGCCCTTACATTGAGCAAATGGGTTAAAACTTGTTGTAAGCTGCTTAAACATTTCAATTTACAGCATTTTCTTTTTAAACACTAATCAGTCAACTCCGCATTGACATGACCGACCAGCCCGGTACCCTCATGATAATTGTTGACTGCTGATTCCATTTGATTGACAGATTTTTCACAAAACACGTGACAATACAACGGGGTGAGGGTTGAAATGTTATCATTGAAAATAAATCATGAATAAGTTATAGTTTGTAATTGCGGTTTAATAACCTCTTCTCTTATTTGCATAATTGCTCTTAAATACTTCGACCGAATGTTTTATTTTGTATTATTTTGCATCGCTAATTGGAGGGTCTTTGTAGGTAGATAGAGGATTTAATGAAATGTTAAAATATTCCGAAATGTTATTGATATTAATTATTATTGTCGGGGTTTTTAGTTGATATTGTTGGAGGAAAAAGTCAAACAATTACTTTTTTATGGGGATATATGCACATTTTTTTTCGTACAGAAAACCTATGAAATAGTCGCGGCCAGGTTCTTGCTTTTCCTTTCTATATAAAGAAGAAATGCGATTTAATTTCACAACTTAGTTGGATTGTCTACATACTCTTAAATTGATATCGAAAAGAGTGCAATCACTTTTTTTTGTATGTCATCAAGTGTGGTATTCGATTACAACAGAAATTTTGCGCATCATATAATACGCAACGTACGTGTCCTGCGAATTTTTATACATGTCTTCTTTTGCAACGACATACCTCTACACCATACACATATTTCGATTTTCCATTTCATTCCCCATAAAACTATTGTCTTCAATTTTCATTGATATGCGAATACAAGTTTAACATCCAATATTTTTTTGTGACTTTAACCCAAAAAAATATTTGAGTGACATTTACATGTCACGCAAACACAAGCAACTCAGCAGAAAAACAAATTGCATACCATTCTGTTATGGTTGTTGTAAAACAAAAACGAACAGAATCACCAAAAAACTGGAATCATTGGTATGTCAAAGAATGAGTGAATCAAAAGAATGTGTACAGTATATAGAGACAAACTATTGACCAAAAAAAAAAAAAAAAAAAAAAAAAACAGTAAGGAAAGTAGTAAAGTCGGACGGGGCTATACTATATGACTATATGATACCCTTCACCACTATGGGTATATTAAACAGGATTATTAGCATGCAATTGGATGAAATAAAATATGTGATATTTATCTAAATGTGAATCTACCTAGATCTATCCATAAAGTATGTAAATCGACTTCAAACAAATATAAATAGGTCATCCGTAGGGCTATGTCTGTACTTCTAGAAAACGCAACTATATAATTTTGTACGATGTGCAAACTTTGATGACAATCTATCTAACATGAGGAAATCGGCCGAAAATATATATGGTGCGTTAATTACTTAAAATCAATCTATAATAACAGGGGCTATATCTATCTAAATCTGGACCGATTTTCACGAAATTGGCAGACATCATTCTAGACCGATTTCGTGCAAATCGAAAGATATATTGGGACTTTGGGGCACCATTTACATGAAACCGGACGAAACTATATATGGGAGATACATCTAAATCAGGACCGATTTTCATGAAACTTGGCAGACATCATTCTTTACATGAAATCGGACGAAACTATATATGGGAGCTATATCTAAATATGGACCGATTTTCTCCAAACTTGGCAGACATCACTCTAGGCTTAATTCAGCACGTTATGCCAAATTTCGTGCAAATCAAAAGATATATAGGGACTTTGGGGCACCATTTACATGAAATCGGACGAAACTATATATTCTAGACTTAAATGATTAGGCTGTACCAAATTTCGTGCAAATCGAAAGATATATAGGGACCGTTTACATTATATCGGTTAAATATATATATGGGAGCTATATCTAAATCTGAACCGATTTTTCCCAATTTCAATAGGGTTTGTCCTTGGGCCGAATAAGTGACCTATGCCAAATTTCATCCAATTCGGATCATAAATGCGACCTGTACTTTGTTTACTATTTAACATGGACAGACAGACGGACGGACGGACATGTATAAATCGATTTAGAAAGTGATTCTATGTATATTCTCAAAAGGAACCATGGGTCTATCTCGATTATTTTTGCCTGTTACAAACATATGCACAAAGACATAATACCCTGTACCACAGTGTGGTGAAGGGTATAAAAAAACCTGGAGGATATAAACAGAAAAAAATTAAAAACATCTGTATATATTTTTAAAACAAAATTTAATCGTATCAATTTAAAGGTAAACCACTCCTCTTAGATATACTATCAACTTCTCAGTCCATGTCCTACAGAGGTAAATATATACGCTATAGAATAGCGTATAGCGTATTTTTTCACACAAAGTCCATTTGACCCGCTAAAAATTGACCGATATATATTGACCACGTAAAAATTCGCGATGTAATTGCGGCCTCTGGAAAGACCAGAAAATCAGACAACAATAAAGTTTTTGGTCCATTTCATCCCCTTAATATTAATCGATGTTTACCAAAAACAATAGGGGCCTTCATTGGCCACAACCCATTCTACATGCAAAATTTCGTGAAGATTGGTCCATAACTGTGGCCTGTATCGTGTTAACAAATTATACGGACAGACGGACGGACGGCATATGAAATATGACGATCGGTGTCTTAAAGGTGGGTTTTACAACCAAAGAGGATGTAATGCAGAATTCCGCATTTACACATGATCGATGTCAACAATATTCACTATTGGACCGTTGTTGGACATATTCTCCATGTAAAGGTGCCACCCAATTTTCGTACCTTCCACCACACAAATTTATAATACCATCCCAACATAGTGTCCTTTCATTTGTATACCCTTCACCACAATGTGGTACTGGGTATTATGTCTATGTGCATATGTTTGTAAAAGGCAAAAGACCCATAGACCCATGGTTCCTTTTCAGAACATGTATATAATCACTTTAGATTTATGCATGTCGTTCCATCCGTTCGTCCGTCTGTCCATCGGTTAAATTGTAATCAAAGTACAAGTCGCATTTGAATTCCGATTTGGATAAAATTACAGCTCATGTGCATGTTCCAAGGACAAACCTTATTGAAATCGGTTCAGATTTCGATATAGCTCCCACATATATGTTCGTCCAATTTTATGTAAATGGTGCACCAAAGTCCTTATATATTATTCGATTAAGTCTACAATGTTGTGTACTAAGTTTCGTGAAAATCGGTTAATATTTAGATATAGCTCTCATATATATTTTCTCACGATTTTATGTATATAGTGTACCAAAGCCCCCATATTTATTAGATTTGCACGAAATTTGACGCAGCGTGCTAAATTGAGTCTGGAATGATATGTGCTAAGTTTCATGAAAATAGGTTCATATTTCAGATATATATTTTCATCCGATTTACGTGCTAGTACATACCCTAAAAAGTTGTTGCTATTTACGTTAAATTTTAATATGACCCAAATCTTGTGGAAATATAATGCAAATAACAAATTAATGCCCATATTTATTTCTTATTTATAGGCATACTTAAATCCCAGTAGAATGCTTCAAGTTATTGCAATTTTATTTGATTTCCTATTGCATAGTCCCCTCACACATATTAATAGTAGCAACTAATTTTTCAAGTTGAGATAACGTTAATACAAATATATTGTCATCTATTTAGTTGTGGTTATCCAAGACAGAAGTTTTCTAAATTTTCCCCCCACCAATGTCTAATAGTTCTTCTGTGGTGGTGGCAAACCGTTTTACCACAATTGCATAAAAATAGCCAATTTCTTTAATATTCTGCAATTTGTACCATAATTCATGGTTACAAAGTTACGGATGAGGGGTGGGGGGTGGTTGGCCATCCCCTAACCAGTGATTTCATCATTATCAACCACAACTTTAATACAATGCCATATGTATCACACAGACACAAACGCACGCACGCTCACACATGTCACGTTGGTGGCGAGGGAGGAGGACATAAAGAATAAGGATATTTGTGCGTTTAATGAAGCATCAATTTTAACGATAATTCTGGTAATTGAGCTGAATCATTGAACAAGTCACAGCAATGACGAATATGATGACAAAGTTCTTCTCTCTCTCCAAATACGATTTTTTCTTCTGTTCCAATTTTTCTGGGGCGTATGACTATTATTTTCAAGAAGATGATTTTTCCAACAGATTGTGGGATTTTTACGCTTTTATTTATTGTTTGGTGGTTATTGTAGTTGTTCTTGTGGCTGTTGCAATGTTTGTCCTACTTTTTGTACGCTTTTGCTTTATTATCTTCGTTTGTTTTTTTCTCTATTTTGTATGTATGTGCAGAACGTTTCGTTGTCCTCCCATTTCAAGTTTGTTGATTTAAAATTAGTTCCGCCCACTCGATTTATTTCGCCAATTTTCCACAGTTCTTAGCCTTACGAAAAATAGTCAACATTACGGAGGAACATTGCTATTGTCCGGCAGAAAGAAAAAAACAACAAAATATAAAAATAAACTTACATGTCACGTTGATAAACAAGACCCGGCACATTTTATACCCAGCAACATTTGCGAAATATTTTTGAATCACTGAAGCCATTTTATTTTTATTGAATATCATTCTCATATGGAGCATCTTTGGAAATTGGACTTTTATGTGGAGACTATTTCATTGTAAATTGTCTGCATGCAACACTTTATGCTCTGCGAAAATTGGGCTAGGAACTTAATCGTACCGAATATTTGTTTGGGGGGCTCTTAAAAACCAAAGACCTATATTGAAATTTCGTCTGGAAATGTGTTTATCAGTTTTGTGTGTTTAAACTACTTATTCTGTTTTAGATTCTGGGAAATTTTCTGGGAAGAAGTTTTTTATTAGCCAGGTATCTGGAATGAGGCCGGTCCTTTGTTATGTGAGGTCTCTGTCAAAACATAGCGTGAAGGGACTATTTTCTGCATAGATGTATGTAAGACTCCTAGAACCCATAATACCAACTACACCCACAAATCGTGAGCGTGCGAACTTTACCAAGAGCGTTCTGCAAACAATTTTTTTTTTTCAAATTGCGAGAACCGGGAATATTCGATTAAAACCTTGAAAATACCGAATGTTTGATATGACCTTTAAATACAGCCATGACAAACCCGGAACCTATTTATAAATTTTTATGAAGAATTTTTTTTTTATCCTCCAATATATTCAGTTAAAATTTTCAATTATCGTATGTCGAAAATGTTCGGCAAAATATGTTTCACCGTTTAGGAAGACGGTGTGATAAGTAACATCCAACATCAAAATACCGAGGATGAGACAGATCCCTTATAAGAAGATTATGTAAAAACATGGACTTTTATTAATTAAATAACCGGAATATCAAATTATTGCTACTTAAATATTTCAAATAAGGACCAGTAAGGAAAGTAGTAAAGTCGGACTGGGCCGACTATATGATACCCTTCACCACTATGGGTATATTCTAAAAATGTAACCTAACAGACGTCGCCTTTTCGAATGAACATTGACATGAAATTGAACGAAACTAAATATGTGATCTTTATCTATAAGTAAACCCACTAACATCAACCCCAACTCATGCCATTCTGCTACTTATTCGAAATTTTGTAAATAGATTTAAAGCAAACTTTTGTATCATGTATGTAAACTCAATCAGGCACCCATTCATTATTTGGTGTACAATAAACATGAATAAAATCTGAACCGATTTCATGGAAACTTGCCAGAGATTAATTTATATTAATTTCAGTACGTTGTGTCAATCGTCCCTGCATGGGTCTTTAGTGTACCATTTACTTAAAATCGTACGAAAGTATATATAGGAGCTATACGTAAAACGGAATACATCTGTAGGTTATAGTAACTCCAGTAGAATGTACTGAACTTCCATGAAACATAGTATACATCATTATCGAAAGATATATATGGACAATTACCTTAAATTGGCCGAAAATATATATGGGAGCTATATCTAAATCCGACCCGAGCTATATTTATATCTGAACCGATTTTCACGAAACTTACCACACAACATTCTGGACATAATTCAGTACCCTATGCCAAATTTCGTTCACATTCTTGATATAAAATCGGACGACAATATATATGAGAGCTATATCTAAATCTAAACCGATTTTCCCAATTTCAATACGGTTCGTCTCTGGGCCAAATAAATGACCTATGCCAAATTTCATCCAAATCGGATCATAAATGCGACCTGTGCTTTGTTCACAAAAATATATGGACGGACAGACAGACGGACATTCATAAATCGACTCAAAAAGTGACAGTTAGTGGACAGTTAATGTGGGGTCTATGTCAAAACATGGACAAGTAACTATCATTTTCTGCATAGTTGTATGTCAGCCTCCAAGAACACCAAATCCAAAAATTACAGTTCTTTATGTTGAAAATTCAGTTAAAATTACATTGCATTGGGGCTATACAAAAACGTTTTATTTTGCCATTCCGTTTGCAACACCTAGATTTATTCGGAGACCCCGTATAAAAATAAAATTATGTGTCGATAACCTATTCAACTACGTTATATGGATATTAAAAGTTGGCGATGTCCAAAGAGTTTCTAGGGTCACAAAATATACCTAAAACAAAATTGTAGTATTCCGATCGCCATATGTCGACAAGGTGTATCGATATTGCTATATTTGTCCGTCCGTCAGTCTATTATACTTTGTAATAAATATACAGGTCACAATTATGCCACAATTAGAAATTTGTATGGAGGATCGGTTCAGGACTATAGTTCGTTGGTAATAATCAGTTAATTTTTAAAGGATCTTACAACCCGACCCAAATAAACACGGCTGCTCTGGTGATGGACGGTTAACATTTATCCGGTGAAATAAATTTGAGAGTAAGTTTCCGAGTCTACAGAACTATACTACAGACCGTTTTGAAGATGATCGGTTAATATTTAGCGGGTCAAATGGACCAAGAATTTTTATAGAATATGTATAGAATCACTATCTGAGACTATTTATGTATGTCCGTCCTACCGTCCGTCCATGGGTTTTTGTGTGCAAAGTACAGGTCGCATTTATGCTCCGATTTGGATGACATTTTTGCATATCCCACTTCCTTGGCCCCAGGAAAAACCATTGTCTTGATTTTCTCCATTGAAATTGGAGAAAATCGGATCAGATTTAGATATAGTTCTCATATAAAGATTCGTCCGATTTTATGCAAATGGTGCATCAAACTCCCAATATTGGTCCGATTGTAACAAAATTTAGATCTAGATTTATATCGGTTGAAATTAGGTCTAGATATTTTTGTTGAAATCGGTTCAGATTTAAATATAGCTCCTTTATATAGTTTCCTCCGGTTTTATGCAAATGGTACGCAAATCTCCCACTATTGATCCGATTGGCACAAACATTTTTCACTGCGTACTGAATTGGATCCAGATTGATGTGTGCGAAGTTTTGTTGGAATCGGTTCAGATTTAAATATAGCTCACATATATATATATTTTAGTCCCATTTTTATAGCCTTCACCACACTGTTGTACAAGGTATTATGTATTTGTGCATATGTTTGTAACAGGCAAATGGATAATCGGGATAGGCACATGGTTCCTTTTGAGAATATGGATAGAATCACTTTCTGAGTCGATGTATGCATGTCCGTCTGTCTGTCCGTCTGTCCATGTTAAATTGTAAACAAAGTACAGGTCGCATTTCTGATCCGAATTGGATGAAATTTTGCACAGCTCATTTGTTTGGCCCAAGGACGAACCCTATTGAAATTGGGAAAAATCGGTTCAGATTTAGATATAGCTCCCATATATATTTTCGTTCAATTTAAGGTAAATGGTGCACCCCAGTCCCTATATATCTTTCGATTTGCACGAAATTTGGCACAGCGTAATGACTAACGTCTAGAATAATGTGTGCAAAGTTTCGCGAAAATCGGTTCAGATTTAGATATAGCTCCCATATATTTCTTCGTCCGATTAAAGGTAAATCGTGTACCAAAGCCCCTATATATCTTTCGATTTGCACGAAATTTGAAATAGCGTACTAAATTAAGTCTAGAATGATGTGTGCAACGTTTCGTGAAAATCGGTTCAGATTTAGATATAACTCCCATATATAGCTTCGCCCGATTTTAGGTAAATAGTCCACTAAAGTCCTTGGAAATCTTTTGATTTGCAATAAATTTGGCACAGCGTAATGAATAAGGTCTAGAATGACGTTTGCCTAGTTTCGTGACAATCGGTTCAGATTTATATAAAGTTTCCATATATAGCTTCGCCCGATTTTAGGTAAATAGTTCACTAATAGTCCCTGGAAATCTGTTGATTTGCACGAAATTTGGCACAGCGTAATGAATAAGGTCTAGAATGACGATTGCCTAGTTTCGTGAAAATCGGTTCAGATTTAGATATAGCTCCTATATATATCTTCTTCTGATTTAAGTTAAATTGTGTACCAAAGTCCCTATATGTTTTCCGATTGGCACGAAATTTGGCACAGCGTACCGAATTAAGTCTGGAGTGATATGTGCTAAGTTTCGTGAAAATCGGTTCAGATTTAGATACAGCTCCCATTTATAGTTTCGTCCGATTTTAGGTAATTGGTGCACCAAAGTCTCTATATATCTTTCGATTTCCACGTATTTTGATATAGGGTACTCAATTATGTCTTGAATAATGTTGCTAAGCTTCGTGAAAAGTTCCATAGATAGGCCCGTTGACACAACGTACTGATGTAATATAACTTAGTCTCTTGTAAGTTTCCCTGAAATCGGTTAAGATATAGATATATAACAAAAACGCGTCGTGTGGAATATACCCAAAGTGGCGAATGGTATCATATAGTCGGCCCAGTCCGACTTTACTACTTTCCTTACTGGTTTGTTAATGGTGCACCATAGATTCTGTTTTATTTGCACGAGGTTTTGTTTTTGAAATCAATTCAGATGTAGATATATCTCCATCATATATATTTGTCCGATTTTATGCAACTGGTGCAAATGGAGAAGCCTATGTCTGTCCGCTTACACGAAATATTGCATAGTGTATTGAATTGAAGACGTTTCAGTTTTAGATATAGCTTCCATATATATTTTAATCCGATTTCATCAAAATGACTAATGTTTGTCCGCTTACGACGAATTATTGCACAACGTTGGCATTTTCAATTAACCGAATTTGACTGTACTAATTTTCGATTTTGTTTTAACGTATAGTAGGGAACTTTGAAAAAGTTGTAACTGAGGAATGTAATATGTACCCCTTTAGGTTAGTAATGCATATTTCAATGGAAATAATTTGAAGCCATTCTACATATGAGCCAACTAGTTGCTTGCATTTTCCTATGCGATTGTCGCACAGTGTACTTATCCTGGACTTGTGTATATTTTTCGCAAGGATGCATAAAATTGTAAGCTGTAAATGTGATGTGGGTGTACGTGTATGTGTATGTGGGTATATGCCAGGGTATTTGCATCGGAAATTGATGTAAAATGTTACAGAGTTGAAATGCAAATAAATTTTGTACGACTTATCCTTGTTCAGAAGAAGATTGCAATCCTTTTTATTGTTCAACAAAAATTCCTCCTTCTCTCTG